>NW_020948420.1:0-30755 GCF_900497805.2 Vombatus ursinus | reverse complement strand
GTGTGTGTGTGTGTGTGTGTGTGTGTGTGTGTGTGTGTGTGTGTGTGGCAATCAGGGTTAGGTGACTTGTCCAGGGTCACACAGTTGGTAAGCGTCAAGTGTCTAAGGCCAGACTTGAACTTAGGTCCTCCTGACTCCAGGGCCAGTGTTCTATCCACTGTACCACCCAGCTGCCCCTGGACCAGAACTTCTACACCCTACTGACCCTAACCCTTCTCAGATGCCCCTCTCACCCTTCTTAACAAAAGGCATCATGCAACTACAATCAAAAGATGAGAATCCCAACAAACTCTCCAAATAAAGACCAATTACTAGTTTATGTATTTCATAAAAAGCATTCATAGTTTATGTCACCTTCCCCCAAACAATTTACGTATACTTGTAAGAAAATAATCTATTAACTGAAGAATGAAATAAGTATGTAAAAAATCTCTAGGTTATAAAGGGCAACTCAATTTCAAGGTATCAATTATTCAGAAAACTTTCAGAGGGAGAAAAAAAAAGATCTGTAACATTTGTGCTGCCTTTACTGATGATCACAAAGCCTTTGACTCACTTTTGAACTCATGGCTTTTTCATATACTATGAATATATAAAACAGATAGCTGTAAACTGAGAAAGCTAGAGCATTTGATGTCCAAACAGAAAACTTTTCTATTTAAAACATGGCAAATTCCATGGAGAGAGCATAAGCCTGTTGTAGTTCTGTCTAGCCTCAGATCCATGATTCTCTACTACACAGAACTAAGCGTGACTTTCAAGTTACAGAGAGAATCCTACCAAAATATCTTACTAATCACTTGATGAGCATGAATAGCAGCATACAGCTCCACTGAAAAACACATTAAGCTTCTTCATTTTATGGAATCTTTCTCCAATGTTATTGAAATTTTATTTGAACTAGATAAGTGGAAAATTTCTATGTATGCCAAGGAAAAGTAGAGGTTGAGACTTCAAGCTTGAATCTAAAGGTCAAATTGAACCAGTGAATGGAAATGATACATATGTACATATATCTTCTCCAGACAAACCATAATTAGCACAAAACTTTAAGGAGAAAGCTATGGGTGTATATGTCAAGAGACATACTGGCATCTTAAAATCAAAGTTCAATGGAAAATCCACATGGGAAGAATAATTAGCACTTGTGCAATACCAATCTTGATGTACACTTTTCAAAAAAATAAAATGAATGACAATGGATTGAAAAAGATCCTGACAGAAACTTACACAAGATTAATAAAACATAGGGACCACTACCACCCTAAGGCTGTTATCGAAAGGCCAACATTTCTCAAAAAAAGGGAAGTTTTTTAGAAGTCCTCAGAACACATTATAAATGAGTTAAAAACTAACATATCCCTCTGATTCTCCTTACATTACTCTATGCAAGTTTACGCAAATCTTCCCAGATTTCTCTAAAGTTGTCTTTTTCATCATACCTTATGGCACAATTGTATTCCATTATATTCACATACCATACTTCATTTAGCCATGGACTAAATGTGCAGAATGAGATGCACATTTTTGGGGAAAATTTATTTTGCTTGACTATACATATTTTTAAAAAGTTTTTTTTTCTTTTTTTTCTTTTTTTGGAAGAAAATAAAGATTTATTCACTAAAAACAATAACTTATTTTTAAACTTGTACCAATACTTTTGGAACAAAAGACAATTAATTTTTGATTTGATCATTAATACAAAACATCTCTTCACCAAGCAATAGTAAAGGCTGACGAAATACATACTTTATTGGATTTGGCCAAAGTAAAGGAAAATGGTTTATGTCTGGATGGAGCCTAGAAAGGATAAGTTTTAAAAGCAGAATCAAAAGATCCTCTATGCGTGACATCTACATGAAACCAACAATATGTTAACAAAGAAGTGTCAAAAAGATGTCTAAGTCAGATTTGTTTATCAACACAAAGACGCTTCTCATACCAATTCAGGGTCAGACTGTCGCCACCAGAAATTACAGAAAAAGATATCCTTAAGGAACTCAAACTTATTAGCCAATGTAGATTAATACAAATAAACAATAGAAACATGCAGCTGGAACATTTTTTCCTATGGTTATTAGTAGTTGGGATTTCTTCTTTAAAAAACAAACTGTTCATCTTTTGACCATTTATTTATCAGTTGGTGAATGAACCTTCTTTGTAAATTAAATTAAATTAAAATTTTCTATTAGTTTATTTTGATTTTCAACAATCACTTCCATAAGCTTTTGAGTTTTAAATTTTTCTCCCCCTCCCTCCTCCCTTCCCTCCCCAAGATGGCACACAATCTGATATAGGTTATACATATACATTACATTACATACATACATTACATTACATATACATATACATATACATTCCTTTCAACATATTTTCACATTAGTAATGTTGTAAGGAAGAATTAGAACCAATAGGAGGAACCACCAGAAAGAGGAAACAAAACAAAACAGAAGAAAAAAAATAGCAAATAGTATGCTTCAATCTGCATTCAAACTCCATAGTTCTTTCTTTGGATGTGGATAGCATTTTCTAAACATTAGTCATTGTACAATGTGGCTGTTACTATGTATAACGTTCTCCTGGTTCTGCTCACTTCACTCAGCATCAGTCTATACAAGTCTTTCCAGGTTTTACTGAAGGCCTCCTGCTCATTGTTTCTTATAGCACAGTAGTGTTCCATTACATTCATATGCCACAACTTGTTCAGCCATTCCCCAATTGATGAGCAACCCCTCAATTTCCAATTCTTTGCCACCACAAAAAGAGCTGCTATGAATATTTTTGTGCATGTGGGTCCTTTTCCCATCTGTTTGATTTCTTTGGGATGTAGCCCTAGAAGTGCTATTGCTGGGTCACATTTTTATAGCCCTTTGGGCATAGTAATGAACCTTTTTATAAATTTGAATTAGTTCCTACAGCTTCCAAAAAGTAAGCACCCATTGAATATCCAGTAGAACTAGTATGCTATGGCCCATTCTCCTAGAGCCAGACTGCTGCCTCTTTTCCCCAGGGTTTTAGAAGCCCCCTAAGGGACTGTAGGGTATCACTGATTTACTGCTGTAAAATTAAGTCTCTACCAGCTGTGTTCCTCCCTCTGTGATGAGCAGCTTAATTTCTTTTAACCACTAAATATGGATTAGCTTTTATAAAGTGATGGTTACTTTGAAGATATAGCAAGAACTAATATTCAGACATTTCCCCCAATACTCAGCGCTATAGTCTCCCTTACACTGCCTTGGTCTCTAGGGAGAGTAGCCTCATAATTTATCTCAATTCCTACATAGCAATGGTTCCATCAAGTTCATGTCCAAAGGTTGCATTTCTTCTGGTTGGGTCCTTGTCTCATCTCACACTAGGCTAGAGTCCTAAAGGTTTCTTATTATGTTCACTTCTTGCTTCTTGGGGTATTGATGATGCCTTACTGTGGGGCTCTGACTGTAAAACACTGGGATGCTGAAGTGTCCTTCTGACCTTTTGAATTCACAAGATCACAGAGGTTACAATTACACCATAGAAAAGAACCAGCACAGAGGCCAAAGGCCAAAGACCAAGCACCTTTCAAGAAGCCACATGGCCTCAGGGAGAAGACCCCTAGCTTCTTCCCTTGCAGCCTTGTCAATCACTAGATTCCATGAGCAGTCATCAGATGAGGCCAAGAGAAGAAATGACTGAAGCTAATAGGCCTTTTTGAATGCCTCTGCAGACAATCAAAAAGCCTCCTCTTCAACACATGTTTAGTAGGCCAGAACCAGTTAGATTTCTACATATGCTTCACAGTCTTTCTAAGGCACTTCCTCTAAACCTTATTAGGTTTTTCCCAGGAGAAGACTCCCAGCCTTTCCACGGGGAGAGATGTCATCAAAAGGTACTCTGTGCATGTCCTAGACCTTGGTTATCTTAGTAAGACACGAACAAAATGTAAGATATACCAAAAGCTCACTCTCTTTCATAAACAGACAAATTCATGTACTACAAATATAGAATCCAAGCTATCCTCAAGAATTCAACAAATAAATTACACTAGAACTGGAGTATTATTACAGATAAACCTTGAATAAAAATTTAAGAACGATGTTTGCAACCGATGGCACCATATTGATATGCATAATCTCCAAATTACATGGAATAAAAAGCTTTCAAAATATAGAGATGTAGTGGAAGAAATTAAAACCCCATGGGAATAAGATGAGGTATATATTACCCTGCTGTTTGTCCTACAGCTCCTAGAGCTGTTCCAAATATGCTTTCTGCAAGCCTACAGAGGATGAGATTACATTCCAATACTTTTATTTAATTACAAAATAACAGTTATCTTATCCACGTGGGCGATAGTCTTCAAAACATTAAATATAAAAGAATAATAGTAGGATAGTGACTTGTTTCAGGACCTTTTCTATCTGAAAACCATCAAAAATATGAAAGACAGAGAGAAATAGAAAAAATATGGTGATGATGATGATGGTGATGATGATGACAATAATAACTGATATAAGTTGGCAGCCTGACATAGTGGATAGAAAACTGACTTTGGAACCAGCAATACCTGGGTTCAAGTCATGTTTCTGACTTGAGAGAACATGGTCACATCACATCATCTGTCAATTCTATGGGCAGAGCTATCTAAGGCTATGGGATACTGGCAAGCTGTTATCTGTGGAAGGAGTTTATACACTAAGAGTTCCCCACTCTGATGAAACCACAGATCTGGGGGACAGAGAACTGTCAAAAATGACATTTATGAAGATTGCAAAGTGCTTTATAGGCATCATCTCATTAGTATCTATTAGTGCCCTAGGAAGTAGATACTATAGATATAATGCCCATTTTCCAGAAGAACCAGGAGTTCAAAAGGTTAAATGATTTGCCCATTCATAACTCATACAATGTATGAGTGTCCAACCTGGGATTTGAACTCAGATCTCCCTGATCTAAGTTCAGTACTCTATCCGCTACAACATCTCCCTACCTTGTAAGGAGGTTTGTGGAAGATGGATTCATAGTTATCTGTGCCCTGAACTATGGCTCAAAGAGACAAATATTGCTTATACACCATCAGTACCATTCATCAACCAGGGCCCAGGCTACCCTGCCTGGATCAAAAATCATTTGTTTCAGGAGAGGCTCAGTAATGGAGGAAGCAACAGGATGTTATATTAGCAAGTTGTTTGTGTTTGCTCATCTGACTACATATTTTCTTTAATTCAGTTTGACTAATGAACATCAACTCCCCAAAATCCATTCTGTCAGGTGGACTAGATTATCTACACATTGTCTCAGATCATTTCTCCAAACCTCTCTGTTCCCCACCTCTCAAAAAAAGCTGCTTTTTGTTATGCGTTACAAAGACCTAATAATATATATTTGTAATGGAGGCAAACATGCCTAATAGAGAGAACATAGATGCTTCACTGAGTCCCAGTCCAAAACATCTTGTAGTCTGGCATAAAGTACCCTCCTGAAAGTTCCATTGTTAAATTTTAATATGAAACATTTGATGTAATCCTTAATAAAATCCTTGTGTACAGAACATAAAATGCTTTGCATCAAAAGATGTTAAAAGACATTCTCATTTGCTAAGCTTACATTTCATACAAATTCTGTCATTTACTTAAGGGGAACCATCACCATTTTCATTCACCCTTGGACCCTGGTGCCTTTGTATTTCAGCAATGACATGAGCACCATTTGCTTCTTTTTGGTTGCAAATCATTTCAACAAAAAGAAGTGTCTTTGGGATAAAGTTTTCCATGTTTGATCTCAATTCCAAGGTCACTTCTTGGGAAGTGTCTGTGAATGAGCAATGAGCCTTTTGTCGTCTTGGGACTATGGCAGAATAGAATAAGAAGTATGGCTATGCTGACAAAATACTGAATTTTTTGTATGCATTCAGAGTTCTGACAAAGAAACCAGACCCATGAGTGAGTGTGGTAATAGCAAATCATTCGGAGGGAAAAGGTATTTCTGGGTTTTCAACGAAAAACTCTGCCCTGTGGAACACTCATGCCAATATGGGCAAACTCCCTCTAATCTTGTCTCCTCCCTCTAGTTTCTCTACTTAACATAAACACGATTTCTATTCCCTTCCTGTCTTGTCCAGTAGGGACTTCACTTCTCTACTCATTTCTCTTTCTATCATCTTCTCTTTCTATCATCCCTCTAGCATCCTGACATAGTTTCTCACCCTCTTCATTTACATAAAATTTTATTTCCTCACTGCATCAACTTCCCATAGTCAGACTCTTGATCTTGTTATCAAATAAGATTGTTACACAACCAAAGTTTTTAATTTGACCTTTCTACCACCTCTGATGGCAACTCCTTTATCAATAATCTTTCCCTGCAGGGGCAGCTAGGTGGTGCAGTAGATAGAGCTCCAGCCTTGGAGTCAGGAGGACCTGAGTTCAAATCCAACCTCAGACACATGATACTTACTAGCTGTGTGACCCTGGGCAAGTCACTTAACCCCAATTGCCTCACCAAAAAGTAAAAATAATAATAATAATCTTTCCCTGCCCACTAATCTGTTCATTGTCTCCATTAGAACCTGCAATATGCCCCTTTGGGCTATGATTCTGTGAATATATGTAGAACTGGGCCATTAAAAATGTATCCCACCTAGCATCAACTTGTTCCTACTAAGGAAAGGAAACTTCCAGAATCTCAAAATATCCAAGAAGGGAGATACCTTGTTAGAAGAGAGCCTTCAAAGTCCAGTTTAGTATTAGTCCAGTGAATCAAATGCTTTTTGGTAATCATTTGTATGGAAGATAAAGACCTAAGGGTAGGAATGAAGGGCAAAAGATGCCAGCTCTTCCTCTCCTCCTTCATTATTGTTAAGTATATCTTGGTGGCTTTTGGAAGCTTCAGTTTGTTTGACCTGGATGTCACCAGGGGCATGAAGATACTCACTAGTTAGGTGACTATGAAAAATCCCTTAACTTCTGTATATCTCTGTTTTCTTATCTGTAAAATGGGGAAAATAATACCAACAGTGCCTACCTCACAGAATTGTTGTGATAATGTAGATAAAACTTTCAAATGCTACATAAATGTCAGTTACTATTATCTCTAACAAGTAGTTATACAGACACTGTCCCCACTTTTGGTGAGGGGGAGCCCACTACCTCCTAAAACAGATTATTTGACTTTTGGACAGCACTAATTGTAAGAAAAAATTTTCCCTTACTTGAGCTAAATTGAACTAAAATCTATCTTTCAGCAATGTGTATTCATTGCTTTGACTTCTACCCGCTAGTGCCAAGCAGAATAAGTCTAATCTCCCCCCGAATGACAATTCTTTATTTTCTCAAAGACAGTTAATGTGACTCCATTTTCCCCAATTCTTCCAGACTAAATGTTCTCAGTTCTTTCAAATGATTCTGATATGACTTCAGTTCTGAGCCCTTTGTCATTTTGGTTTGGTCACTCCTGGATACCCGCAGTTCCCCCCTCCTCATTGTCATTTAAAAATATGGTGCTCAGGGCAGCTAAGTGGCACAGTGGATAGAGTACTGGCCTTGAAATCAGGAGGACCTGAGTTCAAATCTGGCCTCAGATCAAACACTTGACACTTACTAGTGGTGTTACCTTGGGCAAGTCACTTAACCCCAATTGCCTAAAAAAAAAAATATGGTGCTCAGAACTGAACACAATACTCACAATGCCATCTAATCAGGATACAGTATACTTTATTTCTCTAAAGAGGACATCTAGGTGGAAAAGTCAATAGAGCACTGGACTTGGAGTGAGTAAGTAATAAATCCTCAGGCACTTATTAGCCATGTGACTGGGGGCAAGTCATTTAACCTCTTCTGCCCTCAGTTTCCTCATCTGAAAAATGGGAATAATAATAGCACTTACCTCACATGGTTATTGTGAGGATCAAATGGGATACTATATGTAAAAGGGCTTTGAAAACCTTAAAGCTATATATTATTACTATTAAATATCTAGCTATTATTATTAAAGTAGCATAGGAGAATATTTGCTCTTTAGGCTACTTTGTCAAATCTTAATTTAAATTAACTTAATGTTGAACATGCTGTTCTCCAAATGGGGTGCAATGGATGGGACACTGGACTTGGAATCAGGAAGACTCATCTTTATGAGTTCAAATCTGGCTTCAGACACTTATTAACAGTGTGACTCTGGGCAAATTACTTATCCCTGTTTGCCTCAGTTTCCTCATCTGCAAAATGAACTGGAGAAGGAAATGGCAAACCATTCCAATATTTTTGCCAAGAAAACCCCAGATGGGGTTATCCAGAGTTGGACACAACAGAAACAACTCAACAACGAAATTGTCTCCTCAAATTTCCAGATCTTTCTCAAATGAACTGATATCTAGCTTTGCCTCTCTCAACCTGTACTTGTGAAATTGATCATTGGAATAAGATGCTATAGAATGCCAACATTTAGATGAATGTCCCTATTTTCGGCAGCATTAAGAAACCCTAAAAACACCTAAAAAACTTAAGGGTTATATTTGCTTCTGGGAGAGAGAAAGGGAAAGCTATGATGCTGAATCCTCTTCTACAGCTGACCAACTAACCATAAACAAAATCCCAATCAGAAGAGGCAAGTGATAGTAGTGGAAGGGGAAACAGGTTGGCCAACCCTTTAGAGTCTGCAAAATTGAAGAAAAAGAAACTGAGGAGCCAGGCTAGGAATGAAAAGCAATCCTGAAGAAGGAGTGTGGCCAGAGGTCCAGGTCCTTATCTCTGATCACCTGTTGCCAGGCTTCATCCATTCTTGCTTCTCCCTCCTGTCAGTCCCATGTACCCTCTCTAATGGTTGTCTCAGTAGTGAAAGGTGTTGGAAAGTGCTAGATCTCCCCTGCCAAGGTGAAGTGTTGAATTCAGGGATTGTGACTTCAGCTGTTTGTCCTTACAATGGGCTTCTGGGGTGGGGGTGGGGGTTATATTCTTCCACATGTATATTTAATATATAATATACATACAATACATATGTAATTAAACACACATATAAATAGATGATATACATATAAATATATAATATACAAAAATAGTCCCTGCCCTCAAAGAGCTTACAATCTAATGGGAGACACAACCTACCAAAACGAATGTGCCCAGATAAAGATACATTATTTGGTCCAAAAAGTTAATGGGATAGTAAGGGAGGCCATAGAAGAAAGATTGATACACTTCATCTAGGAAAAATGGCAGAACTTATTTTCTCATGGCTCATGGCAGGAGGGGTTTAGAGGGTGTTGGTCATTGAACATTCACTGTTCTCTCCTTTCTTAGAAATTAAAACCTCCTTTTTTCCATATCGTACTAAGCTAGGATCTGTTAGAGATCATCCTGATCCAGCCTAAGTAGAAGTTGATATTTTGAGGAAGGGATTCATACGTTATTCCTGATCACTCAATCTAAACTGGCCTTCTTGCTGTTCCTCACACACAACATTCCACTGCCTGCCTCTATGACTTTGTACCTGGCTGTTCTCTGGACCTGGATTACACTCCCTAGTCATTCCTATCAAAAGTTGACTTAAGCAACACTTTCTACATGGGACGATTTTTGATTCCCTCAGCTACTAGTGCCTCCATGCAAAATTACCTTGTGCATACTTTTGTATGTTTCTGTGTGTGTGGTGTGTGTATATACTTATATATGGAAGTGTATATATTATATGTATATATCTTATATTCTTCAACATATATATTTAATATATAATATGCATAATACATATTATCCATATATAATTAAGCACACATATAAATAAATTATATGCATATGATATTTAATTAAATTAATATGAAATTACATTGTATTTTATGTATATATTGCATGTATATATGTCATATATGTACTTATATATGGAAGTTTGTATATAAGTGGATATCTTATATATTTATATATGTACACATCTTATATATGCACATATACATGTGTAAATCTTATGTTGTATATCATACATGTACTTATATGTAAGTGTATGTATTTATAATATTATCATATGTGTGTATGCATATCTCCCCTAATAGAAAGTAAACTTCTTGAGGACAAGAAATATTTCATTTTTGTTTTTGCATCCTGGGCACCCAGCAGAGTGTCTGGTACACAGTAAATGCTTAATAAGTGCACATTGATTGATTGGACAGGAGTGGGGCCAGGGCCAGGACCTATGAGGGTGGGGATGAGGCTTCTCAAGCAGGGAAGTAGGACAAGGCCATAGCCAGGAATTTACCCACTCAGGAAGAAGCTAGAAGTATCTGGTTAGTTAGGAAGAACTAAGGGTTGATTATCAGACATATGGGTTGCTGAGGGGCAGGGTGGGCAGGAACAGAGGTAGGTGAGTCTCCCTTAAAAATGAGAGTATGAAAAAAAGCAAAAAAAAAAAAACAAAAAATGAGAGTCTATATCAAAGGTAAGAATCAGTTTTGGAGAGACAAACAAAGAGATGGGAACAGAAGCAATGCTGAATTCCACATAGTTTTTTTTTTTTAACATAGTACAGAATTGTGTTTTATTTTGAGAAGCAAAGCTTAGCTAAGAAATGGAAGCAGCTATCATGGAGCTCATAATCTAGTAGAATGATGTGAAATTTATACAGAGAACTCTAATAAAATAATATGAGCCAAGTGATATACACATAAAATATATATAGACTACAAACACATATGTTATATGTATCTCATATATAGTGTTTTGTGAGGCCCAAGGGAGAAATGATCTTATTAGCAGTGGGGAATCAGGGAAGGCTTCATGGAGGAGTTACCATATGAGTTGGGCTTTAAAGGTTAGTTAAGAATTTAGCAGACAAATTGGAAAGAAAAGAGAGGATCTTCCAGGCATAAAGAACAGTATGAGCATAGGTAACAATGCAGGGAAATAAATGGATTAAAAAGCATATTCAGGGTACAAAAATCCAATTATACTGAACATATTGAGTGTGGAATGAAGTTTAGTGAAATAAGACTAAAAAACAGGATGTTAAAATATTATATAAGGCCTTGAATGAGGGAACAAAAACACATTTATTAATTGTTTGCAATGTGCTAAGCTTTAGGGATACAAATGCAAGAGTAAAGATAGTCCCTGCCCTCAAAGAGCTTACAATCTAATGAGAGACACAATCTACAAAGAGGAATGGGTCCAGATGAAGGTACATTATTTGGTCCAAAAAGTTAGTGGGACAGTGAGAGAGGCGATAGGAGAAAGATGGATACACTTCATCTAGGGAAAATGGCAGAACTTATTTTCTCATGGTTCATGGCAGGGGGGGTTTAGAGGGTGTTGGTCATTGAGATGGAGATGTTTGGAAAGTAGCGAATGAAATGACATGTGGTAGCTTGAGAGTTCTTGAAATAGTAGTGGTCCAGGAGAGGCTTGAAGAGGCAGTCACCAGTCAGGACAGCAGGGCCCTAGCCCAGAAGTTTGTCCAAGGGAGCAAGGAGGTGGTGAAAGAGATGTCTGGAGGATAGACACTGAAGTAAAAGACAGTGGTCAATGCTTTACTGAAATAGTGGCCTTGAATGCCGGATAAAGGAATTTGAATTTTATTCAGCAGAAAATAGACAGTCAACGAAAATATTTGATCAGAAGAGCTCATGGGGAAGATGAGTCTGGTAGCAATGTGAATGTAGATGACAGCGAAGAGACAGTGAAGCCAGGAATACTTCTTTGAAAGGTGATTGCGGCCATCTGGGCAGTGGTAATAGAAACTGTACCAGGGGATATGATGGCCATATAGGTTGTGAGAAATATTGTGGAGATATAATCAACAGACAAAGGGGCAAAACATAGGGTTGTTTAGAACTTATTATAAAATTAAAAAAAAATCCAAGGCAACTTTCAGGACTTTGTTGTGGGTTCTAAAAAAGGTCCAGCTTCCTCTGAATAAGTTTCTGTTGGACAGCTCCCTACTATATCCTTAGAGGAAAAAAGTCTTCCCAAAATAGTGAATGCACTTTTCAATAGCTGTCCTAGGCTCACTATTCCCCAAACAGACTCCATGACTTTGTTCATTCTGTACCCTCTTCCTAGAATGCATGCTTGTCTCCTCCCCCATTTCACTTGGTAAAATCTTCCTCACCTTTCAAAACCCAGCTAAAGTACAACTTTTGCCAAGAAACTTCTGCTTTTTTTTCCATTCAGAATTAATATCTCCCTCCTCTGAGCTCCTTTACTACTTTGTTGATACCTTTCCTGTGACATCATATTATGTCATACATTGTACTTATTTAAACGTGCCTTATCACTTAGGGTAGAAGGTGGTACTTGAACTTGTGAAACCTGGGGAGTTTAAGAGGCAGAGGCAAGAAAGGAGTGCATTTTGGGAATGAGAGTCAGGCAGTGTGAAGTGCACACAGATAGGAGATGGAATGTGGGTTTGAGAAAAAAGCTAATGGGACAGTTTGGCTAGAATCTTTGCATGGAAGGAAATAATATAAAATAATTGTGGAAAGATAAGGTCATCTGAGACTGATGGTGGACATCCTACACTCAGGTATCAGAGTGGTGTAAATGGTTGAACATATACAAGCAAATGGATTTTCCTAGGTTGTAAAGATAGCTGCCATATACAGATCAAGGATGCATGCTGGTTATCTTTAGGAGAATTTGATTCTGGTTAGCACTGACCTCGTTTTATCTTCCTCCTTCATAGAAATGAGCTCATGATATACACTGGTACATCCTTTATGGTATAAGAAAACCCTCCAGGTCTGAGGTGACAAAGGGCTTCTCCCTACACTGGGGCCTGTACATCTCTATGGGAAAGACGTGTGTTATATCATCAGTGCAAAGGCTACTGCTGGGCTTGAAGCAAAGAATCCTTTCTTCTGGATTGCCCCATGGCAAAGCCTACTGGTCAGAAGCATTCCCTAATTTTCAAGTGGTTTGAAATTCTATCTGCTCACCTTCTGACAGAGAAGTGATGGACTCAAGATGTGGAATTAGACATACAGTTCTGGAAATGGCCAGTATGGGACTTTGTTTTGCTTTACTATGCATATTTATTCCAAGGGATTTTTTTTCTTTCTTTTTCAGTTGGGGGAGAGATAAAAGTTTGAAAGGAGATAGGGATAGGTTCCTCCCACCTTCACAACAAATGAGATGAGAACAGCAGGAAAGCCAGAAGATTGCACAATTAGAATAGCGTTGAAAGTTCTGCATGTTGAGTTTATTATATACTTGAAAAGAAAAATAAACTAGATAATAAGGATTTATAGTTTCATGTACAACCTTCTTCCTCTGTTATTTAATGGACATAGAAATGCTCATTTTGTTTAGTATTTGTTAAGGTCAGAATTAAAAAAAATTAAAATGGAAAGATTCTATCTCTTCCACACCCAGGAATATTCCTGCTTTGAAAATCTATCTGTTCTCCAGAGTCTGTTATTTCCCTTATGATGTATGCAGACCTGGCCATAGTGTCCCACTGATAGGCTGGAGCTAGTCTGTGATGGGCTTTAAATGCTGGGCTAAGGAGTTTGTATTTTTCCAAAAGTCATTAGGCAGCTATTGGAGATTTTTGAACAGGGGGAGTGATATGGTTATAACTAGGTCTTAGCTAACTTGCCAGCTATATAGAGAAAGGACTGGGACTAGGAAGCTATTACTAATCTATGTATAAAAGGTGATAAGGGTCGTGTTAGTGAAGAGCAAAGGACAGATACCAGAAGCGTTGTAGAGGTAGAATCAACAAGATCTGGCAATTAATTGATTATAGAGTATGAAGGAGAGAGTCAAAGATGTTTTTTTCCTGGAGAGAGTGGGATAGATAGTTGTCTTAAAATATTTTGGGGAAAGGATTATTGTCTGGAAAAGAGCTTAGATTTATTCTGATTGGACCTAAAAGTACCAATGAGTATGAGATAGAAGGCTTATTTTAGTTCAATATGAGGAAAAGCAAATTCCAAATTAAATTAATTCCATTTAAATTCCCCAAATGGGACAAGCTGCCTGGGGAGGTAGCTAGTTCTTCATCATTGGAGGTATTCAGACCGAGACTGATTAGACATGTAGGTTGCTTACATTGGGTATGAGTTAAACTAGAAAATCTCTCAGGTCCTTCTCAAATCTAATCTCAGGTTTTAAGATTCATTCAAGACATCCTGAGTGAATAAATGGTTGACTATTTCATCCTCTCCTTTTGTTCCCTTCTCATTTGATTTATTTGGCCTTTTCTCCATCACAGGAGAAAATTAAATTGGTCTGGCAAGGTTTTCTTTTGGTGTTTCATGTCAGCATATGCTGTTTTGTCAGGAAATTATTGCTGAAATAGCTGAAATTCTTAATAAAAATTTCAGGAAGTCCCACTTCTGGGTAGCAGATGAAGCTAGGAGACGGGAAGGAGTCCATTTTAAAGGAAGAGAGAAGCCTCCAATATCATTACAGCATACTAAGGAACTGCCACTAGGTAAAGCAGTGAGCCAATGTGCCTTGCCCTTTTCTCCATGTTTTCTATTACTTTTTGGGAGGTGTGTGTGTGTGTGTGTGTGTGTGTGTGTGTGTGTGTGTGTGTATGTGTATATGTATGAAAGAGAGACACAGAGAAAGACAGACAGACAGACAGAGACAGACAGACAGAGAGTCAGAGAGACAGAGACAGAGAGACAAAAATAGAGAGCTTTCTCCCTGCCCCCTCCTCTTAGGAGTCTTGCACAGAATTTCTGCTACTGTTGGACCTGCTTAGATTAATTGATTCCTGGCACCTAACTCAGTATAATTATAATATATAATGTTTTTAATTTATAAATATATAATGCTTTTAAACTTTACAAAACAATCCTGTGAGATAGTTCAATAGTTCAATTTTCATTCCATACATGACATGCTAAAGACCTACCTACAGGCACCCAGCTAATGTCTGAGTCATGACTTGGACTTAGATCATCTGAATTTAAGATGTACACATCTCCCCTCCTGCCTTATCAATAGCTCTTGGTCCTGAACCACTGATCTCTCATGCTTAAGCTGTACAAGGCAGAACAGTTTGCAATAAGGAATTTAGAAAAGTTAAGATTCATGGTATAGTTTGTGATGGGGAACACACTGATCTGGTTTTTCCATGAATCTAGGCAAGCAAAGAACAGGCAATAAGGATAGGAACCTAAGCTTGAAGAATGAGGAACAAAGGGCTATTTTAAGTGCAAATGGCTCAATATTAGTCTCTGGGATCCTGGAAACCAAGTCAAGTTGGGGTAGGGATGGGGGTGGGGTGGAAGGAAGTCATAAAGGATCAGGACCAAGGCCAGATCCAATTTAAAAGTGTGGGGAGGGGCAGCTAGGTGGCACAGTGCATAGAGCTCCAGCCTTGGAGTAAGAAGGACCAGAGTTCAAATCTGGCCTCTGACACTTGACACTTAATTAGCTGTGTGACCCTGGGCAAGTCACTTAACCCCAATTGCCTCAACAAAAAGCCAAAAAAAATAGTGTGGGGAGACCAGAGCCCACAAGTAGACATACCTGGTAAGAACGAATAATGAGGAAGTGGAAAGAAAGGCAATTTGGGACACAGATAGTCATTTTAGCCTGCTCTGCTATGGCTGGCCTGCTGTAGGTTTGCCAGAAGGAATATGCCTCTCTCCTGCATTTAGCTTTAATTGTTGAACTATGTAGCCTGAATTCTGCCCCACCCCACTCCCCTGACATGACTCTCCTCTGACATGAGCTCAGACTCCCCCCTTGGGACCCTGGGCTTTAAGTGAGATTTTATCTCATCTGGCCCAGAACCAGGTCACCATGATACTTCCTAGACATTTATGAGACTTGCCCTTCCTCTGCCCACCCAGCCTCACCCCACTCTTTCTATATGTAGTAGTGTGATGAGAGCCTATATCAAGGTGGCAGCTTAAGAACAACAGTAAGGCCGGTTTGTCTGCAGTGTAGAGCAGGTGAAGGACAGTAATGTGTAATTTAACTTGGAAAGATCAACTGGAAGCAAATTGTGAAGGGTTTTAAATGCCATAAATGATGAGTTTATGCTTTCTCCTAGAGGCAACAGGTAGACACTGAATCTTCTTGGGAGGAGGTCAGACCTATGATTATCATAGCTTAGGTGTTCTCTCTCACCAAGGCTATGAGCTCACAGGAACCAAACTATCAAGGCCTGACCCCCAAATTATTAGATTCTTTCTTTAATTCATTACTCCTACCCTGGTGTACAACTCCAGGAAAATCTCTAAAATTTTATTTAGATACAAACTTAGATATGGCTTAGAAGCAGCCCTATCTAAGTGGCATAGCGGATAAAGTACTGAGTGGCCTGGAGTCAGGAAGACTTGAGTTCATATCTGGCCTCAGACACGTAGCAGCCATGTGACCCTGGGCAAGTCACTTAACCCTGTTTGAGACAAACATCTGTAAAATGGGCCAAAGAAGGAAACAGCAAACTACTTCAGTATCTTTGCCAAGAAAACCCCAAAAGGGGTCACAAAGAGTCAGACACAACTGAATGACTGAACAACAACAACAAATTAAATATAGCTTGTATCTAGGTTTTCCTACACATTGGTAACAGGTCTCCAGTCCTGTATAGGTCCTCAATGAACAAGATAAATATTGGATATGAGACAACCTTTATTTCATATACAACACAAGTGTACACAATGCAAAGAATTCACAAGGGATATATAAGAAATGCAACACTTAGATAGCTTATTAGACTTTACCTAACATGGTAGTGCCATAGACAGGAACAAGGATGTTATCGTTAGAATAGAGAGGGGCGATAAACAAGACTAGCAGTTTGGGATTTAGGATTGAGCTCAGGAAGGAGTTGAAGGTGGGATAAGAAAATTTGGAAATCATCTGCATGGAGGCAATAGTTGAGCCATTGGGAACTGATAAGTTCACTGAGAGACACACAGACAGATAGATAGGGAGTGAGACAGACACAGAGAGAGACAGAGACAGAGACAGCAGAGACAGAGAGACAGGAAAAGATGATGGCTCAGGAGAGAGTCCTGGAGAATGAATGGGAGGGGAGTTGGAAAGTGGATGGAAGTCTTGCAAAGGAGACTGAGGGTAATGGTTCAGAAAGGCAGGAGAAGAACCATGATAGACATATCATGGTAGACAACCATGATAGACATGTCATGGTAGACAACCATGACAGTGTCATAAAAACCCAGGGAGGAGAAAGAATCTAGAAGAAGGAAGTGGTCAACAGTGTCAAACACTGTAGAAAAGTCAAGAATGAGATCTGAGAAAAAGTTACTGCATTTAGCAATAAAAAGATCACTGGTAACCTTAGAGAAAGCAGCTTCTGCTTTCTCTAATGAGCAGTGGAGAATGAAGACGGATTGCAAGATATTGAGGAGCGAGCAGGACATGAGAAAGAGGAAGTAAAAAATGAAGACATAGCAATGTCCAACTACATATGCCATTTTGAGAACCTGTAAACTTCCACTTCTCCACTAAGAGAAGGGAGGTGTGTTTCATTGTCCATCCTTTAGAAACATGTTGGTGGATGCCTAATATGATTTCAGCTTTTCATAGTTTCTTTTCTAACAGGAGTACTTCACGGGGCTTTTCATTTTTCCTTTTCTGTGCTATTATCATGCAAATCAGGAAAGAGTTCCTGTGAAAGACACACAGCTACATTAGGATGGGTTAGGATCATTTACTGATACTCACAACCAAACAATATGGTCAGGTCAATTCAGTTAGGAATAAAGTCAAACGAACCCACATTGTGGGTGCTGTCCCAGTGGAACAGTGGGATATGCCCTTTAGTCAAAGGCACTAAGCTGCTGAGAGCTTGTGTTTAAGTAAGGTTTTCAGTGTGTCTGCTGAAGCAACTCTCCTGTGAATTGATGGATAGAAGGATGGGGTCAGGGGCCATAGACAATAGCATAATGAGAGATCTCTAAAAATTAATCAGTAAGGCTTATGAGGATGAGGTAGGTGGAATTATACGTATATCACATCAGCAAGTTTGCTTGGAGAGGTTCAGGAACCAGTTCTGCATGTGTGTGTGTGTGTGTGTGTGTTTGTGTGTGTGTGTGTGTGTGTATATGTGTATGTGTGGGTATATGTGTTTAAATGTGTATATATGTGTGGGGTATGTGTGTGTATGTATGTATGTGTGTATATGTGTGTATGTATAGGCAGTTATATATCTGTGCATTTATAGCTCTATACACACATATAAATTTAATATTCATTTTAAAAAAAGGTTGAGTTCACAATACTGCTGCTTCATTTTACCTTGTATCTATTTACTGGATATGCATTCACTGTGTATCTTCCCAGTTAAAGAAAAGATCCTTGAAGGCAGGAAGATATTTTATTTTTTGTCTTTGAATTTCTAGTGACTCGCACAGTGCCTGGAATATAATGTGCTTTTCATAAATATTTGCTGAAAGGAAAATGAAATGTCTATGTGGTGTCAGAAGCCATTGTTGTGATTATTTGTTTGGCTCAACTTCTTTTCTTTGTTTAGAAAAAAGAAAAGGCAGATCATATGAAGAGTTTGACATTTGGAAGTGACAGCGATGTCAAAACCAAAAACACATCACTTTGGGGTTAGATAAACTCATACTCAGCTGAGAAATAAGTATAGCCCACCATGGAATGTATTTTAAGAAAACTTCAGAAATGCATTAGAAGAGGTTCTATCTTAATTAGATGGCTAAATGTCTCCCCTTGGACATTTAGTCATCTAATTATGGTATCTAATAATGCAAAGTGTATTTATTATATCAGCAGACAACTAAAAGGGTTTTCATCACCATGTAGGAAGCTGACGGGAAACAGAACGCCTACCCACACTCTCAACGCAAGACGAAAAGGGCCCACATTGACCAATCCCCCCCCTTTTACATAAATATAAAGATGAATTGACTGCATAGATATATTTAAAACTTCATTTTCATCACTATTTTCAAAATGCATCCCAAATTTTAGCAGAATTGCCAATAAGTAATATTTGATGGAACTGATTTTCACAAAGATCCTCTTGTTTTTGTCCACTTTTTGGTCATAGAATTTTGAGCAGAAGAATGAACAACAAGTGAAGCACAGGGATAAGAGGGAGGGGAAACCAGGGGCTACTCACAAGCTGAATAATGAGCCCCCAGATAATTGAAGTTTGCCTGCCTGGAATTCGACTGTTCCACTGATTCTATTGTGAAATATACCTTTTTTGATGGTGCCCATCTCTCTCCAGACTCCCACAGTCTGATGGAATATTTGGTCAGACACCTTGCAATCATTCTGTATTCTATGTGAGTTTTGTTTTGAGCTATTTGATTCAATTGAAGTTATAACCAAAAGTAAAATCCTAGACCTGTGGAACTCAGACAATCCCAGCCAAAGCATTTATAGCATTCCCTGTGAACTCCAGTCTCCAAGGCTCACAACTTTAGCCAAGGTCTTTCCTAACACAAAAGACAAAAAATATCAGTTACCTTTTTTTTTTTACCCCCTTGAGTGGGTTTCACTAGCTGACAGCACCACCCATTTAGATGATAAAAAGGACATGATTGTCATTCATAGGTCTATTATGAGGGATGGTACACTAATGAAAACTGTCCTGCATGGAATATTTGACATTCTCCAAACTTCTCTGCTCCTGGACTCCTAGTTAGATTTGACTTTTTGCCCCAGTTACAGGTCACAGCCCCTACATCTCTAGCCTGTATTCTCAAAGTCTGTATCCTCAACTATGTGTTCTGTTGCATGAATCATTGGATCAGAGCTGAATGAGACTTTAGTGGTCAAGCCCAACTCCTTTGTTTTACAGATGAGGAAACCCAGTGCTTAGCACAGTGCTTGGAATATAGAAAGCACTCATTAAATGTTTCTCTGTGTCTCTCTATGTCTTTCTGTGTGTGTGTATGTCTGTGTGTCTGTCTTTCTCTTCTCTCTCTCTCTCTCTCTCTCTGTCTCTTTGTCTCTGTCTGTCTCTTTGTCTGTCTCTGTCTCTGTCTCTCTGCAACATAGTTATGATGATGATGATGATGATGATGTCCTCTCTTTCTAGGCTAAACATCTCTCCACTTCATCAAAGGATCTTCATATGAGAAGGTTCTCAGTTCTCTCTTCATACTGATTGTCCTTCTTCAGACTTGCTCTAGTTCGTCAATACCCTTGCTAAAATATGGTGCCATGAACTGCATAGAATATTGCCTGAAAGGGGCAGAATATTGTGGGACTTCCATCTCCCTTTTTCTGGACGCTGCTCTGGTTACTGCTACCTAAGATTGCATCTGCTGTTTTTGGCTCCCACATTACACTGTTGATTCACATGAAGTTCACTATCTACTAGAATCTCTAGGTCTTTTCCCATATGAATTGCCTTCTGGCAATATGCCATTCCCTCCTTCTGTACTTGTCACATGGACTATTTGTGTCTGACCTATGGTAGATCATAGATCTGACCAGCCACAGTTAGACACATGTGACTCTAACATAGTGATGTCATTTTGGTCCTCCTCAGGAACTAAGGACAACAATCAACCAACCAACTTATGCAGTTGGGTTTCTTTTTTTATCCCAAATATATGGCATTACATTTATTCCTGCTAAATTTCATCTTTTTAGATTCAGCCCATTATTCCAACACTTTGAAACCTTTTAGGATTATCATTCTGTTATGAAGCATATTAGCTATCCCTTTAATTTTGAGTCACTTCTGAAACAACCATGCCATCTGAATATTTAGTCAAGTCATTTATGAAAATGATGAATAAACCAAACAACTATCATATCCTCTCTTCTCTAGTCTAAACAAATACTAGGAGCATTTCATTAGAGACCCCCTCCTTAGAGGTTGGCATTAATCAACATTCTTTGGGTCTGTCTGGTCAGTAAGCCAGTTTTAAGCCCAAATCACTATACATTCACCCATATTATTCTCAACAATATCATGAGGGAGTTTGCCAAATGACTTACTGAAATCCAGATATTTGATTCTTTTTGTCTGTTTTGATACAAGACAAAACATCTAAAAAAACCACAATAAAATTAGCCCATACAAATAAATGTTTTGGCAATCTTCATGAAATAATTTCAAAAACTGTACAGTAACTATAACTAAAATAAGTCAACATCTGTCCAAAGATGTAATAAAATTACTATATTCAAGACATTCCCACCATCTACTAATACAGCAACTATTATTAAAAAAAATTGGAGTTAATGTCACATGACTCGCTCTTAATGAACTCATGTTGGTTATTAGTAATCACCTCCTTCTTTTCTTAGCATAGTCAGGTCCTGATTAATGTAAATAATGAATCCCATAAAATTATGGCATCTATTAAAATTCAAACTATTTGAAATTACAATTATGTATTATATGGTAATTGCTTCTAGCCCAATGGAAATATGAAGTGTGACTTTAAATAATGCCACCACTTCATGGAATCCATTATTTGCACTAATTGGGACAAAATCAATTGACTCCAACTAAATGAAAAGTAAATTGAGTACAAATTCAAATCATACAACCACTTCATGGGACCTAACTACATTCACAATTTTAGAATTGTACCAGAAATTAAAACGAAGTTTCACAATCTATAGTTTGAATTATCTCCCTTCTCCTTTTTGAAAATCAGGACAACATTTACCTTTCTCCAAAGCTAGAATTTGTATAGGAAAGCATTCTCAACCATTATTGCTCTTCTACCCCAGGTCTGTTCTCCCAGATGTGCTCCAAGGAATATATACCAATCCATCTCTCCTTGACTCTTGCACCACAGATTTCTATCTCAGCTGTACTTGATTAGGTATACGTGGAGGAAATCTGTGCAGGAGGCAGCACAATTTTGAAAGTATTGAGTAACTTTCAAGTTATTGCAAAGTAGAGAAGATATTTAATATTTGGAAAAAGCAGTAAAAATAACATGAAAGGGATATTAGCATCTACCAACCCATATACTCATGTTGTCATTTCTATAGGAGCTTTATGAAAATAAACTACATGTGTATTAATGATATCCATGCTGAAAATATGAAAAATGACAAGCAGACTTTTACAATTAATTTCCTGCACCAGATCACTCCTTCATAGTCATACAATTAGTTAAAAAGCATAGAAAATACTGTATCTCACTTTGGTTTTTATTTATTATTTTTAAAATGCACTTGAATTGTATAGTGACAACAATGTCCTAAGGCCCTACCACACACAGGCTAGAAAAGTTTTTAACTAAAAAAATATTGAAACCATCTTTGAGGATTAATTGGCCTAGGGGCCTACAAATCAAACCATGGATGTAGCATGGACTACACAGAGTTAGGAAAGCAATGCTGAAGTAAATCAGTGCTGTATCTTTAATTAATATCCTTTCCATGCTATGGTTATATAAGCCTCGTTTTATTAACTGTTAGATGGTCTGTGAGGATTTCATTTTGTTTTAACTTTGAGCCTGAACTGCTAGACTAGCCTGAGTCAAGCCTAGACTACAACAAATTGGTACACGAAAAATTCAACCTTAACAATTCTTCCCCAACAAAGTGGATCCTATTTAATATGTTAAGGTCCTTCAAGACTCCTTAATAGATCGGACAAATGATAACTTCACTCAGTTTTCCTTTAATATTCAATGTGAAATGAGGCATAGAACAGTGAAACAAACACACGTCTTGGAAGATGGAGTCCAACATAGAGTCCAACTTCCTGTAGGTCATGAGATCCTCCAAAAGTTCCTATTTTTAGATGACAATCTACTGATTATGTCACAGAATCACAGAATTTGACATTTAGAAAGGGCCTCAGCTATCATCCAATCTAACATACACATAAAAGAAATTCCTATTATAATATTTCTGACAAGTGATCTAGTCTCTATTTAAAGGTTTTCAAGGGGGAAGAATCAATCAACTCTTTTATTTATTTGTTTTCTATTTCTTCATCTATTTATCATCTATTTCTTTGTATGTTTTTAACATTTAAGATATTTTTTTGAGTTCTTAATTCTCTCCCTCCCTCCAACCCCTCTCCCACTCACTGAAAAGGCAAGCAGTATGATGTCCATTATACATGTGAAATCATGCAAAACATATTTCCATATTAGCCATGTCGCCTAAAGAAAGTGAGAAAATTATACTTCAATTTGCACTCAGAGTTCATAAGTTCTCTCTCTGGAGGTGGATAGCAATTTTCATTATGAGTTTCTGAATTATCTTGGATCATTGTATTGACCAGAGTAGCTAACTCTTTCACAGTCTATTATTGTTACAATATTTCTGTTACTCTGGACAATGATCTCTTGGTTCTGCTCACTTCATTTTTCGTAAATTCATGTAGGTCTTCCCAGGTATTTCTAAAATCATCTCCTTTGTCACTTCTATAGCACAATAGTGTTCCATCAAAATAATATGCTGTGACTTGTTCAGCCATTCTCCAATTGATGGACATCCCCTCAGTTTCTAATTTTTGCCCCCACAGAAAGAACTGCTCTAAATATTTTTGTACATATAGTTCCTTTTCTCTTGATCCCTTTGGGAACAGACCTAGTAGTAGTATAGCTGGATCAAAGAATATGCACAGTTCTATTGCCCTTTGGGAAAAGTTCTAAACTGTTATCTAGAATGGTTCACAATTCCACCAACAGTTCATTAGTTTACCTGTTTCCCCACATCACCTCCAGCTTTTATCATTTCTGATAAGTGTGAGATGGTACCTCAGAATTGTTTTAATTTGCATTTCTCTAATCAATGGTGATTCAGAGTAGTTTTTCCTATAATTATTGATAGCTTTATTTCTTTTTCTGAAAAATATTATAGCTATTTATCAGCTGTATGATGGCCCTTATTCTTATAAATTTGACTCAGTTCCCTACTTATTTGAAAAATGAGGTCTTTGTCAAAGAAACTTACTATAATTTTTTTATATTGCTTCATTGTCCATGATACTTTTAAACAAAATTAGAAATTCCCTGATTATCTCTTTTAATTAGATTTTTTTTTGCTTTTGCTTTGTCTGAGATCATGATTGCTATCCTTGCTTTTTTTTCATCAGCTGAAGCATAATAGATTCTACTCCAGCCCCTTATTTTTAACTCTTTGCATGTCTCTCTGTTTCAAGTGTGTCTTATAAACAATATATTGTTGTATTTTAGTTTCTAATCTATTCTGCTATTTGCTTCTGTTTCATGGGTGAGTTTATCCCATTCACATTCAAAGTTATGATTACTAACTATATGTTTCCCTCCATCCTATTTTCTTCAGTTTATCCTTCTCTTTCTCTCTCTCTCTTTCTCTCTCTCTCTTTCTCTCTCTTAACTTGTCCCTTCTCAAGACTCTGTTTTGCTTCTGACCACTGCCTCCCTTAACCCACCCCCCTTCTAACAGTCCTCTTTTTTTCTTATTCCCTTCCTCTCCTACTTCCTTGTTGGATAAGATAGATTTTTATACCCAACTGAGCATGTATACACAAACACACACACACACACATACATTTATATATATATACACTTCCTTCTTTAAACTAAGACCAATGAGAGTGAGGTTCAAGTATTGCCTGCCACTATCCTCCTATTTTCCCCTCCACTTTCTTGTGTGTCTCTTTTTTGTGAGATAATTTCCCCTATTCTTCCTTTCCCTTTCTTCTTTTCCCAGTAGATTCCTCTTCCTCACCCTTTCATTTTTTTGAGATTATCCCAATATAATCAACTCACACTCATGCCTCTGTCTATATAGACTCCCTCTAACTGCCCTAACAATGATAAAGTTCTTAGAAGGTATATGTATCTTCTTTCCATATAGGAATGTGAACAGTTCAAACTTATTGAGTCTCTTATGATTCCTCTTTCACATTTACCTTTTTATGCTTCTCTTGAGTCTTGTGTTTAAATGTCAAATTTTCTATTCAGCTCTGGTCTTTTTATCTGGAATACTTAAAAGTCCACTATATCATTAAATATCTTTTTTTCCCTCTATAGGATTATACTCAGTTTTTCTGGGTAGATTACTCTTGGTTGCAATTCTAGCTCCTCTGCCTTCTGGAAAAGCATATTTCAAGCTTCTACTCCTTTAACATGGAAGCTGCTAAAGTTTGAGTGAGCCAGACTGTGGCTCCACAATATTTCTTTATGGCTGCTTGCAATATTTTCTCCTTGACCTGGGGGCTCCGGAATTTGACTATAATATTCCTGGAGTTTTCATTTTGAGATTTCTTTCAAGAGATGATTGGTGGATTCTTTCAATATCTATTTTGCCCTCTGGACCTAAGATATCAGGGTAGTTTTTCTTTATAATTTGTTGAAATATGATGTCTTGCCTCTTTCTTCTTTGATCATGGCTTTCGCATAATCCAACAATTCTTAAATTACCATTCCTCAATCTATTTCCCAGGTTAATTGTTTTTCCAATGAGGTATTTCACCTTTTGTTCTATTATTTCATTATTTTGACTTTGTTTCTCCATGTCTCATGCATTTGTTAGCTTCCACTTGCCCAATTCTAATTTTTAAGCAATTATTTTCAACAGCTTTTGTACCTTTTTTTCCATTTAGTCAGTTTTATCTTTTAAGGAGTTCTTCTCTTCAGTGAATTTTTGTGCCTCTTTTACCATTAGGTAGATTCTGTTTTTTAAGGTGTTATTTTCTTCAGTATTTTGGGGATCTCTTTTACCGAGCTGTTAATTTTCTTTTTATAATTTTCTTCTCATCCCCCCCAATTTTTCCTCTACCACTCTTATCTCTTTCTTTAACTCTTCCAGGAATTTTTATTGGGCTTGTGTCCTATTAGTATTTTTGCTTTGAGGCTTTGGTTATAAATATTTTCACATTGTTGTGCTCTTAGTTTGTGTTTTGGTCTTCCCTGCCACCATAGTAGCTTTTTATGCTCAAGTTCTTTTGTTGTTATTTGTTGTTGCTTCCTCATTTTTACAGTCTATTTCTTTACTTTGAACTTCATGTTAAAGTTGGGCTTTGGTGACCTGAGGATGGGGAGGCACTGTTCCAAGCTTCCAGCTTTTGCATGTTGCTGTTTTAAGAGCCTGTTCTGGGAGTCTGCAAGTTTTCAGCTGCTTCCAAGGTGATGTGATTGGGGGGAAAGTGTAGTCCCTGTCTCCTGGTCTGCACTCTGGTCTTCACCCAGGAAGGGGTCCTGCTCCCCTACAGCCACAAATTCTTGTGCTCCTTTTGGCCCTGGAGCCACAGAAAGTTCCTGGGCTCTCCTGAAGCTACAAGTTCTCACGTTCTTCTCTGACTTGAAACTGCAACAAGCACCTCTGCTCCCTTATGACTGGCCACAAGCACTCTGCCCTGGAACTGAATGTGGACAATACAGTTGTTGTACAGTGCCAGGTCCTGTACCCAGTACCAGCAAAGAGTCCTCTGCAATCTCTCTCTGACCACTTGTCTGATTTCCTTACTGTCTCTGGACTGAGAGCTCCCAAAGCCGTTGCTGCCTCTACGGCAGCTGCCTCTGTGGCCCACCGCTAGTGCTGTGGCTGTATGCATTCTGGGCCTGCCCCCACTGTGGTGGCACAGATCTCTCCCGATGACGTCCTAATTTGCCTTGCTGGAAAAATACCTTACTCTGACCTTTTGTTGACTGCTGCTCTGGAATTCAAGTTGAGGTGTTATTTTAAAGTTGTTTGAAGAGGAATATTGAAAGAGTCCTGTTGGGTTGCTGCTTCTACTCTGCCACCTTTGATAAAACCAAATCAACCCTTGACACAGCCATCATACTTTTGGACAACTACAATAATTAGAAAGTTTCTCTCGACTTCAAGCCTAAATGTGCAACTTAAATCTATTCCAAGGACTAAAATACTATAAAGCCTTCTTAATGCATTCCACAACCCATCAGAAGACTTCCATTAAATAATCCACTGCAGAAAAGTCAAATAGATAAAGGAGACCTGTGGGCTAGACCATGCTATTCAGCCGGATGACTAACTTCAGCAGCTGGACCATCTGTAGATCTCTCTTGAATAAACAAGAGAGGTGAACAATGTGGGTGAACAATGAACAAGGTTTAGAATTGAAAAGAAAGAAGAGGATAGCTTGGATTGTATTTGGGAAATTGCATCACACCTCAACAACCATCCTGAGTGGCTCCTGAGACAAAACTCATTTGTTAAATACCACTGTTCTCCTATTGATGGCTACTAATAGCAGAAAATACTAATTTCTATAGAATCAAAATTGCAGATCACCCAAAGGAAAAGAGAATGACAATGGTGAGTACAAGATTACAGTATATCATCAATGATGCACAGGAATTGGCCTAAAAGCTATCCTTAAAGAAATGAATAATTGTATTGCTCCTGAACAAAGAGCAAGGGAAAACAGATGGGCAAGCAGCTCACTTCCCTGGAACTCATGAAACACTTAGAGGAAGGCTTCCAGTGTGTTTGGTAGATTCTCCATGGAATATTTCTGGGAGGAGATAGACAAGAATCACAGAGTATTAGAAGGTATGGATGGATTATATTTTGTACTGATGAAATGAGTACATTGATGAGACCAAAAGTCCATAGAAATAATGAAGCAAGTATTTAAGAATGATGAGGGTTTGAGGATAGGAAACATTAGCTTGATAAATTGTCTTTGAATCATCTGCAAAAGGTAAATCCAAAGGAAGTCATTATAATCCTAATATTTAGTGCTAAAAGAGGTAGCGAGGTGGCACAGTGGATCAAGTGCTAGACTTGCAGTCATAAGGACCTGAGTTCAAATCCTGTCTCAGACACTTCCTGGCTGTGTCACCATGGGCAAATCACTTAACCTCACTCAGCCCCAGTTTCCTCATCTGTACAATGAAGATAAAAACAGCACCTGCTTCCTGGGGTGTAATGATAAAATGAGATAATACTTACACAGTTCTTTATAAGCCTTAAAGCGCTATATAATGCTAGCTATTATTATTAAAAGTAATCTTAGAAAAAATGTGTTCCAACTCTTTTATTTTTGTTGTTGATCAGTCATTTTTTCAGTCATGTCAGACTCTTCATGACCCCATTTGGGATTTTCCTGGCAAAGATACTGGAGTGATTTGTCATTTCCTTCTCCAGCTCATTTGACAGATTAGGAAGCTGAGGCAAACAGGGTGAAGTGACTTGCCTAAGATCATACCATGATTAAGTGGTATGGTCAGATTTTAAATTGGGAAGGTAAATCTTCCTCACTCCAGTCCAGGTGCTCTATCTACTATGGCACCACCTGGCTGCCCCTTTTATTTTATGACTGAAGAAACTGAGGCCCAGAGACATTAAATGACTTGCCCAAAGTCACACAGGTAGTATATAGATTTGAATTTGAACCTAGGACTTGAACCTGGGTCCCTTGACTCCAAGTCTTCTGTTATTTCCACTATACAATCCTACCAATTTGTTTTTTGTTTGTGAGGCAATCGGGGTTAAGTGATTTTCTAGTGTCAAGTGTCTGAGGCTGAATTTGAGCTCAGGTCCTCCTGACTCCAGGGTTAATGCTCTATCCATTGAGTCACCTAGCTGTCCCCAATCCTACCAATTTGAATCTCTAGAAAATCATATATGTACCTTAAACCAGAATGAGTGGCAGAGTAATTTACAGCATGAAGGCCGCTATTATCCTAGCCCTTGCTTCTTATCTCCTTCTAGAATTATTTAGATAATTCTGCTCATTTAGAGTCTCAAAGACTGACAGGTGGACCATCATTTTGCTGAATCCTCTAATCTGCCCAAGAACCAGCTGAACTCTCAGTCGCCTCCAAATCTTCCCAAGTCTTTTCAGTTCATTCAAACAGCAGCTGAGGAGTTTAAATTTTCTTTGAAGCACAGTACCTGGCAGTTGCATTGAATTATTTTTGCATTTCTTTTCATCACTGAGTGAAATGTTGAGTTATAGCAGGTTCTTGCATTCTTTGTACTTTGCAGTGATTTTGAAAAGAAAAAAAAAAACTCTCTGAGTTACTTTAATGTTATTTTCAAGTCATAAAAGCAGGTCATTTTATTTCCCTATTCACCCTGTAGCTTTCTACTGTCTCTTCATTCTTTCCTTTATTGTTTTCTTCCATGGCTTCCCAAGCTAGAAAGTAAAAAGCAGGGAAGGTAAGAGCTGTCAGGAAATTTGCTCCTAGGAGAAAAGCAAGAAAAGGAATAGGAGGTGTCAGAGCATTTTAGATCAAGTTTATTTTATGTCCAGAACTCACTTTTTCATATTAGTGTATATCGATTTTTGCTAAATGCATAGTCTATGTATAGATTTATCCTTTAGTACCTGACTCTGCAAATACAAGGCACTTTATGGAAATGACATATCCTAACAAACATCTCCATATGGCAATATAGTTTTACCAATAATAATAATAATATCAGTGCGCACATATTGTGCTTCACATTTTATAAAGTGCTCTTCTTATTTCCAAAGCCTTGTGAGGTACAGTTCTTAAGATCCTGGCAGTATGGTAATTATGTACATAATGTACATAATTATGATCTAAAAATGTTTCATGACTGGCTCTAGAACCAGAACTTGGGCAAGTCAGTTCAATTCTCTGGGCCTCAGTTTCCTTATCTGTAAAACAGAGCAGTCCGATTAGATGACCTCTGAGGTCCCTTCTAGATGTAAAGCTATGCTGTATAAGAAGTACTTCAAAAAAATTCGCAGGATGAAGGGTGACCTACTATGGCACCTCCTTTTTTGTTCAACTTGAGCATCCGAGGATGGTCACAGAGCAAAGAAGAGTGTCAAAGAGTTTAAGGCTTGTGAACAGCAGTTGAGATGCTGGGGATTATAAAAAATTAATACTTTATAGACTTGCAGTTAGGACTCAAATGTGACAGGGGTTGCGGAAGACACTGGGAAGTAGCTTCCTTCCATTTTTCTTTCAGTAGGCATAGATGGCAGGAATTCAAAGATTCTCCTTTGACTACAAAAGTCCAGCTTGTGGTCAAACTTCACAAGGAGTGGCCAGTTCTTCTTTTAGAAGCAAGTTTGATTGTCAGTTATTCTTACTACCATTTTGTGGAGGGATTAATAGAGTAGAAACTCCTTGATGGTAGGGACCATTTGCATTTTTCATTTCGCATTCCTCATCCCTAGAGAAGCATGACTTAGCAGATAGAGAGCTAGTCCTAGAACCAAGGAGGCCAAGTCACTTGAGTTTCCAATGCTCTGGGCAACTTTCTAACATCCTAAGTTATAGAGACTTGCACTGAAGAGGTCACGGGTCACAGGAAGAAAATCACAGGTCCCATGCTGAACACAGGACCTGGCACATAGTGGGGCTTAATACATGCTTGTCAAATTGAAATGAATCAAACAAGGAAGGGACGTGGGGTCAAGCCCTTCTTGCTTGATTTTTGGCTTTGAACAGAGAAGAGTTCTGACATGAACTTGGGTACAGAGGGTACCTGCTGGAAACAGCTGCATCTGACTCAAGCTCAGCTTCGGTCTGGAGGAAGAGAGAGAAGAAGTTCAAGTGCAGTCTGATGGTGTTTTGATGTGGTTTTCTGTGCATTTTTCAAATGCTTCTTAGAATCCTGAGCCAAAGTTTGACTTTCCTTCGTAGATAGACTGTGACACATAGATGCCTTTTTTAGAATGCAACCAATGCACAGAGAAAGCAGTGTGGAACATAAAAGAGCCATCTTTCTTCCTTCCCTTCTCTCTCACTCTTTTTCTTTTCCTCCTTTTTCTTATTCTTTTTCTTTCTCTTTCCTTCCTTTTTCTTTTTTCTCCCTTTCTTCCTTTCTTTTTCCTTTTATTCTTCCTTCCTTCTTTCCTTCTGTCCTTTCCTTTTTTCTTTCTTTGTTTCTTCCTTTCTTTCATCTCTTCTCCTTTCTTTCATTTTTCTTCCTTCTTTCCTACCTTTCTTAATCTCTTTCATCTTTTCT
>NW_020948419.1:0-3484 GCF_900497805.2 Vombatus ursinus | reverse complement strand
TGCCATAGCTGCCTGCAATTCAGTCCTCTGAGGCCTGCTCCAGGTTCACTGTGGCCTGCATGTCCATGCCGAACTGTGCTCCTCTCCCTGCCTGGTGCGATATACCCTTCTGATCAGCCATCCAGGTTTTCTTGGGCTGGAAATTTGTTTTACTCTGTTTTTTTGTGGGTTATGCTGCTTTAGAATTTGTTTAGAGCCATTTTTATAGGTATTTGGAGGGGTTTGAGGGAGAGCTCAAGCCTACCATTTTCTTGAGATGATAACCAAAGTTAACTTCAGAAATTAAGAACTATGTTTAATTCTGTAAATATATGTGTGCATATTGTAGTTTCTTTATCTTTTTTGAGGTGATCAGTAGAGTAGAAAAAGGATAGAGATGAGAAGTTTATATAAACAAATCACAAACCTGGCATAGAAGCATGCTATACAGGTGATAGGAGATTTCAATTATGCAGACACCAGCAGGAACCCACTGTCTGCCAAGAACATAGAATCTAATAACATCTTCATTCACCTTAATGACAGTTAGTTTTTTCTGAGGGTAGGTGAAAATTCTGTACTGGATCTAAGTCTCACTAACAGAGACTGCTTGCTGAAGTGAAAATGATGAGAACGTGGCAGGTAAGTGACCACTCCCTCCTGGAGTTTGTTTATAGGGGAGAGAAAAGCAGTTTGATATATAACCTAGATTTTGGGGAAAAAGGATGTCACAGCATTCAGAGGAGGGATAAGTAGAATCTCTCGGGTTAAAATTTCCATATTGGAAGTCATCTCAGAGGGAATGGGAAACTCTCAAGAATGGAAATCCTAAAGACACAAAGGGAAAAGATCCTAACAAGGAGATCAAATCAAGTCAAGTCAACAAGTTTAAGCAAGTGTTTACTGTGTGCTAGGAATTGTGCTGAAAATACAAATATAAGTAGAATAAAAGGCATTTCTTGCCCTCAAGGAGCTTACATTCTAATGGGAAGAGACAACATATAAGCAAAACTAAAAGAGTAGGGAAGAGATAAGCATAGCTTGGATGAAGTGTGGGAGGCTTGGAGATTCTAGAGTATAGCCTGGAAATGAATGAAAACATGACTGATCTAGATCTCTTCTTTAAAATGCAGATTCTGGGGGCAGCTAAGTGGTTCAGTAGATGGAGCACCGGCTCTGGAGTCAAGAGGACCTGAGTTCAAATCCAGCCTCAGACACATAACACTTGCTAGCTGTGTGACTCTGGGCAAGTCACTTGACCCCAATTGCCTCACCAAAAATAAATAAAAATTAATAAAAATAAAATGGAGATTCTGGGAGGAATCAGCTAAACAAAGGAAAGCGATGAAAATTACATGAAGAAACAGACATGGATGCACAGCAAACTCACCAGACCACTTTTTGAAAAGATATGTGCAGGTAATATAAATCCATGAAAGGAATAAATATAAAAGTGTGGTGTGGCCTATGTAGTCTTGTGAAAATGGTATCAGGAGTATGAAATTTTAGAATGGCCTGAAGCCGTTTGAGGAATGTTAAAGACAACTAAAAGGACATGCTTGTTTAAACTATTTCAGAAGAAAGAGAAGATCAAAGTAGGGCTATACTTGTTGTTTGGTATGGATGAAAGGGGTATAATTTACATCAGAGAGAAGACAAAAGTGATTGTCTTACTTTGCTTCTCTTTCTTCTACTAAAGACAATGACCTTTAATCTACAAATGATAGAAAAAGTTATTTACGATTAATTGATTCCCCAAGATAACGAGAAATAGGGATAGAAAATACACAAGTAATTTCATTGATATGGGAAGTTACCTGATAAAGAAATGCCCTCTATAAATGCAGGCCATCTCCTTGTCTGCAATCTATAGACTTAAAGGGTTGCCTAGAGCAATGAGAGTCTAAGGGACTCTCCCAGGTTCACACCACCAGTCTGTGTCAGGGCGAGGAACTGAACCCAACTTTTCCTGTCTCTGAGACAAACTCTCTGTCTGCTTCGGCACTTTGTGTGTCTCCTGAGATAATTGAAAAGACGGTAATGGAGCACACCTTAACACTTGATGAATTCAAGTCATCTGCTCCAGATGCACTAGATACTTGAGTACTGAAATAAATAGCACATATTCCTGTTCAATAACTTTGAAAGATCAAGAACAGTGAAAAAGGTATTACAGGACTAAAGAAAGATCAATATTGTCACACTTTAAAAAAAAGGACAAAAGTCTGCAAACAGGCAGTGGACTTGACTCTATTCTGAAGAACATTTTGGAATATATCTTTTAAAATGGGCAATATGTTGGGGCAGCTAGGTGGTGCAGTGCATAGAGCAACAGCCCTGGAATCATGAGAGCCTTTGTTCAACTCTGGCCTCAGACACATAACACTCACTAGCTGTGTGACTCTGGGCAAAGTCACTTGATCCCAATTGCCTCACCTAAAATAAAATAAAATGGGCGATGTAAATGTAGAAAAGGAAGAAGTCATTATAAAGAAGCAACATGGCTTCACCAAAAATAAGCCATTCCAGACTAACCTTATTTCTTTGGTTTTTGAAATGAGGTAACTATACTGCTAAGTCGGGATAATGCTATAGAAATGCTATACAAAATGCTATAGAAATGTCATTAAAAAATTTTGTTAAATTAATTTATCCTATTTTGTGGAAATAAAATGTAGAAATGTGGATGAAATGATAATACAATCAGACAGATTAGGGACTGGTCAGACTCAGAGTAGTGATTAATAGTTTAATCAAGGCTGGATCTCTATCCCTCCACCATGATGCTACAATCATGTGGGGGTCCATGACACAAAAAAGGTTAAGAATATCTGCAACCAATGAACACCAGGGACATTGGACCTCAATCTCAAACTTCTCCTCTCAGAACATGGATTCAGGTTCCAGTGTAGCTCATACAGCCAGTGTTTGTCTTTGGTTGTCCTGATGTTAGCAAGATCTTCTGATGACTTCAACTTGACAGAAAGTTTCCAGGGAATTGGTGTTTGACCCTGTACTGTTGCTGCTTAATATTTTTGTCAGTGAACTAGGATAAAGGCATTGATGAAATGTTCACCAGATTTTCAGATGACACAAAGCTAGAGGGTTAAAGAAAGAGTACACTCAATGAAAAAAGTCAGGATCCTAAAAAATCTAGAAAGGCTAGAAAGAACATTGGCTGAAACTAATAGAACAAAATTCAGTGGGCATAAATGCAGTCTTATACTTAAGTTAAAAAATGGTTTGGCGGGGGCAGAGCCAAGATGGCGGAGGAAAAGCAGTGACTTGCTAGAGCTCTCCCCCAAGCCCCTCCAAATACCTATAAAAATGGCTTTAAGCAAATTCTAAAGCAGCAGAACCCACAAAAAAACAGAGTATAACAAATTTCCAGCCCAAGAAAACCTGGATGGCTGATCAGAAAGGTACATCACACCAGGCAGGGAGAGGAGCACAGTTCGGCGTGGGCATGCAGGCCGCAGCGAACCTGGAGCAGGCCTCAGAGGAC
>NW_020948418.1:0-3484 GCF_900497805.2 Vombatus ursinus | reverse complement strand
GTCCTCTGAGGCCTGCTCCAGGTTCGCTGCGGCCTGCATGCCCACGCCGAACTGTGCTCCTCTCCCTGCCTGGTGTGATGTACCTTTCTGATCAGCCATCCAGGTTTTCTTGGGCTGGAAATTTGTTATACTCTGTTTTTTTGTGGGTTCTGCTGCTTTAGAATTTGCTTAAAGCCATTTTTATAGGTATTTGGAGGGGCTTGGGGGAGAGCTCTAGCAAGTCACTGCTTTTCCTCCGCCATCTTGGCTCTGCCCCCGCCAAACCATTTTTTAACTTAAGTATAAGACTGCATTTATGCCCACTGAATTTTGTTCTATTAGTTTCAGCCAATGTTCTTTCTAGCCTTTCTAGATTTTTTAGGATCCTGACTTTTTTCATTGAGTGTACTCTTTCTTTAACCCTCTAGCTTTGTGTCATCTGAAAATCTGGTGAACATTTCATCAATGCCTTTATCCTAGTTCACTGACAAAAATATTAAGCAGCAACAGTACAGGGTCAAACACCAATTCCCTGGAAACTTTCTGTCAAGTTGAAGTCATCAGAAGATCTTGCTAACATCAGGACAACCAAAGACAAACACTGGCTGTATGAGCTACACTGGAACCTGAATCCATGTTCTGAGAGGAGAAGTTTGAGATTGAGGTCCAATGTCCCTGGTGTTCATTGGTTGCAGATATTCTTAACCTTTTTTGTGTCATGGACCCCCACATGATTGTAGCATCATGGTGGAGGGATAGAGATCCAGCCTTGATTAAACTATTAATCACTACTCTGAGTCTGACCAGTCCCTAATCTGTCTGATTGTATTATCATTTCATCCACATTTCTACATTTTATTTCCACAAAATAGGATAAATTAATTTAACAAAATTTTTTAATGACATTTCTATAGCATTTTGTATAGCATTTCTATAGCATTATCCCGACTTAGCAGTATAGTTACCTCATTTCAAAAACCAAAGAAATAAGGTTAGTCTGGAATGGCTTATTTTTGGTGAAGCCATGTTGCTTCTTTATAATGACTTCTTCCTTTTCTACATTTACATCGCCCATTTTATTTTATTTTAGGTGAGGCAATTGGGATCAAGTGACTTTGCCCAGAGTCACACAGCTAGTGAGTGTTATGTGTCTGAGGCCAGAGTTGAACAAAGGCTCTCATGATTCCAGGGCTGTTGCTCTATGCACTGCACCACCTAGCTGCCCCAACATATTGCCCATTTTAAAAGATATATTCCAAAATGTTCTTCAGAATAGAGTCAAGTCCACTGCCTGTTTGCAGACTTTTGTCCTTTTTTTTAAAGTGTGACAATATTGATCTTTCTTTAGTCCTGTAATACCTTTTTCACTGTTCTTGATCTTTCAAAGTTATTGAACAGGAATATGTGCTATTTATTTCAGTACTCAAGTATCTAGTGCATCTGGAGCAGATGACTTGAATTCATCAAGTGTTAAGGTGTGCTCCATTACCGTCTTTTCAATTATCTCAGGAGACACACAAAGTGCCGAAGCAGACAGAGAGTTTGTCTCAGAGACAGGAAAAGTTGGGTTCAGTTCCTCGCCCTGACACAGACTGGTGGTGTGAACCTGGGAGAGTCCCTTAGACTCTCATTGCTCTAGGCAACCCTTTAAGTCTATAGATTGCAGACAAGGAGATGGCCTGCATTTATAGAGGGCATTTCTTTATCAGGTAACTTCCCATATCAATGAAATTACTTGTGTATTTTCTATCCCTATTTCTCGTTATCTTGGGGAATCAATTAATCGTAAATAACTTTTTCTATCATTTGTAGATTAAAGGTCATTGTCTTTAGTAGAAGAAAGAGAAGCAAAGTAAGACAATCACTTTTGTCTTCTCTCTGATGTAAATTATACCCCTTTCATCCATACCAAACAACAAGTATAGCCCTACTTTGATCTTCTCTTTCTTCTGAAATAGTTTAAACAAGCATGTCCTTTTAGTTGTCTTTAACATTCCTCAAACGGCTTCAGGCCATTCTAAAATTTCATACTCCTGATACCATTTTCACAAGACTACATAGGCCACACCACACTTTTATATTTATTCCTTTCATGGATTTATATTACCTGCACATATCTTTTCAAAAAGTGGTCTGGTGAGTTTGCTGTGCATCCATGTCTGTTTCTTCATGTAATTTTCATCGCTTTCCTTTGTTTAGCTGATTCCTCCCAGAATCTCCATTTTATTTTTATTAATTTTTATTTATTTTTGGTGAGGCAATTGGGGTCAAGTGACTTGCCCAGAGTCACACAGCTAGCAAGTGTTATGTGTCTGAGGCTGGATTTGAACTCAGGTCCTCTTGACTCCAGAGCCGGTGCTCCATCTACTGAACCACTTAGCTGCCCCCAGAATCTGCATTTTAAAGAAGAGATCTAGATCAGTCATGTTTTCATTCATTTCCAGGCTATACTCTAGAATCTCCAAGCCTCCCACACTTCATCCAAGCTATGCTTATCTCTTCCCTACTCTTTTAGTTTTGCTTATATGTTGTCTCTTCCCATTAGAATGTAAGCTCCTTGAGGGCAAGAAATGCCTTTTATTCTACTTATATTTGTATTTTCAGCACAATTCCTAGCACACAGTAAACACTTGCTTAAACTTGTTGACTTGACTTGATTTGATCTCCTTGTTAGGATCTTTTCCCTTTGTGTCTTTAGGATTTCCATTCTTGAGAGTTTCCCATTCCCTCTGAGATGACTTCCAATATGGAAATTTTAACCCGAGAGATTCTACTTATCCCTCCTCTGAATGCTGTGACATCCTTTTTCCCCAAAATCTAGGTTATATATCAAACTGCTTTTCTCTCCCCTATAAACAAACTCCAGGAGGGAGTGGTCACTTACCTGCCACGTTCTCATCATTTTCACTTCAGCAAGCAGTCTCTGTTAGTGAGACTTAGATCCAGTACAGAATTTTCACCTACCCTCAGAAAAAACTAACTGTCATTAAGGTGAATGAAGATGTTATTAGATTCTATGTTCTTGGCAGACAGTGGGTTCCTGCTGGTGTCTGCATAATTGAAATCTCCTATCACCTGTATAGCATGCTTCTATGCCAGGTTTGTGATTTGTTTATATAAACTTCTCATCTCTATCCTTTTTCTACTCTACTGATCACCTCAAAAAAGATAAAGAAACTACAATATGCACACATATATTTACAGAATTAAACATAGTTCTTAATTTCTGAAGTTAACTTTGGTTATCATCTCAAGAAAATGGTAGGCTTGAGCTCTCCCTCAAACCCCTCCAAATACCTATAAAAATGGCTCTAAACAAATTCTAAAGCAGCATAACCCACAAAAAAACAGAGTAAAACAAATTTCCAGCCCAAGAAAACCTGGATGGCTGATCAGAAGGGTATATCGCACCAGGCAGGGAGAGGAGCACAGTTCGGCATGGACATGCAGGCCACAGTGAACCTGGAGCAGGCCTCAGAGGACTGAATTGCAGGCAGCTATGGCA
>NW_020948417.1:1057-29302 GCF_900497805.2 Vombatus ursinus | reverse complement strand
GAACTTTGACTTTGTTGTCTTCTTCTGGTCATATGTTTTGATCTTCTTTGTCACCAAAGAAAGATTCTATGGTCTGACTTTTTTTTGTGCAGTTTGCTCATGTTCCCAGACAATTACTTGAGTTTTAAACTCTTTGTTAAGGTAAGTGTCTGTTTCCAGTGCGGAGCATGTACTGTCCCAAGTTTCGAGTGTTTTGTGCAGCTATTTTCAGAGATACTTCAGAGTAAATTTTCAGTTCTTCCAAGGTGGTATGATCAAGGGCGAGGTGTTTACTCCTTTCCTGGTCTGTGCTCTGGTCTATGAGTGACCACAAACACTCTTTTCTGCCTTGTAACTGTGGGAAGGATTCCCTCTCCACCGCCACCCAGGACTGTGACCTAGATTCAAGCATGGGCAAAGCAAGAGAATCCTGCCTCAGTGCCAGCAAAGAGATCCCTGCAATCCCCCTCTGATCAGCTGTTTGATCCCCCTACCGTCTGTGGGGGTCAACCGGAAGCAACCACTACTACTGTGACCACTGCCCTGGAGCTGCACTAGGGCCAGGGCTGGACCATGTTCCTCTCCCAGAGAGACACGGAGAGGCAGCATCCCAAAGATATGCCACCACTATCATAACAATGTTGATAGTAGCTAACATTTACATAGTGAGTTATGGTTTTTATTGGGCTTTACAAATCTAATTTGGTCTGTCTAAGAACCTTGTAGGATAAGTACCACAGGTATTAATTATTATCTTCCTTTTATAGATGAAGAAACTAAGATTGGGTTGTGTACCCACAACCTTTCCTTACTCCTGTCCATCATTATGCTTTATCTTTCATAGATGTACATTACACATGAGACATACCAACCCAGAGTCACTGGGACATTCAATTCAAATGTAGATTATATAATTTTTTATTAGTGATAATGGATTTATGCTGAGTTATCCACACTTTTTTTGGTTCCCCATGTCACAAACAATATATCCATTCTCAAGACAGCTGGAGCAGCTTTTCTCCATTAGAAGCTAATGGTTGGCATGGGAATCAAATTCACAATCTAACCAAACAAGCTCACTGGTCCAGATTTATCTGCATTTCTGTAGCCAAAAGCCCCTACGAACACATAGCAAAAAAACACAATCAAATAACTTTCATGCAAGAGGGTATACTCATAGAGAAAAGGGAGGGGAGAAGTACCAGAGACTCTTTACCTGGCTAGGATTTCAATATAGGTACAACAAGCTTTTCAATGTATTGTTCCCTTCCTTGGGTTAGGATTTTTAAAAAGTATTTTCTTTTTTTCCTTCTGTTTTTCATAGTTGTTATTGTTAAAGGCTAGGTTGATATTTTGAGTTAAAACACTTTGAGATAGTGTAGCTCAAGAGTTAGCCATAAAGTTAGAAGTCTTATTTCTGACTACTGCTACTATTGTGATTCTGGATAAGGCACTTAACCTTGAAAGAAACTCTCTTAAGACTATAAATTATAAGCAGAATTGTCCATCTGTGAGGAGCAGAGCTTATTATACCTGAAGAGTTCCTATCTGAATGAAATTAAAGATCCAGACAAAAGTAATAATAACTGGAATTCTTAATGAGGGCAGAGGTCACATTCTTATATGATTCCTTCTACATTCTACGAAAATAATGAAATAAAGCAAAAAGTTTTTTACTCCTAGAACAGACTTTTCCCCTAGACCATAATTTCCTTTTATGGGCATACAGTAACTTCTAACTGAAAATCTTACAGTAGCTTTTCAAGTCAAAATCCCAGTAATTTCCCACATTACAAAAGACATTTCTATCTCCTCTTCTTAGTTTACCCCAACAACTAACACTGGTTTAGAATACCAATCAACAATCATTTACTAAGAGCCTACAACGTTCCAGGTACTGTACTAGGCACTTAGTATACAAAGACAAAATACACAACAACCCCTGATCCCAGGGAGCTTCCATTCTACCAGAGAAGACAACACTTGTAGCTCGTTGATGCAGAATAGTGGTGTGAGGGCAAGAACAGGGTATGCTGGCAGAGACTGCAGCAGTAGCAGGGAAATTGCTGAGTATCCCAGAGTATAAAGCTGATGGATAGAACTACGATGCTCTGCTAGAGCGCTTAGGGCTGGTAGGGCAGGGGTTGCCAAACAAGCAGGTTAGAGAGCAGTCTTCTCAGCTCTAAATTAATTAAGTTTTTACCTTGTTTGGTGGTTAGATTTATTGGCCTATAGACATGGACGATACTTTACATCTTGTGCATAATTCCTATTTTAGAGAGTTTGTGAGGACTAAAGAAAACATCGAGTCCTCCATCTTGTTGGTGACATAGCCTGCCCCCTCCATACCTTTTCACTTTCCATTCCCCATGCCTATAATGCACTCCTTCTGAACTTTTACCTCATAGAATCCCTTACTTCCTTCAAGACTCACCTTAAGCATTTCCTTACATATGTAGCCATTCCTGATTGCTATTGCTACTCTTTCCCTAACTACCTTGTATTTAATTATCTTGAATTTGTTTTGAATTTGTTCTGCATGTTGTGTCTATGTACATGTTGCACACATTTATTTTCTATATACATATCTGTCTGTGCGAATTTAAGGAATATCACTTTTGTCAGCTGTGTGGAGCATGGACTGAACTAAGGAAAGACTTGGGGCAGGGAGAGCAATGAGTAGGCCATTTCAACTTGTTCATAAAATCTCACTGAGGAGGACATTGGAAGACAAAATGGTAAGAAAGCAGCTGAGAGAAAAGCAAGAACCCCAAGAAGAATGGATCATTCTGAGGATCACTTATAGATGAAACTGGAAGAAAGACAATGTGCAAGTGAAAAAAAAAGATTTGTCAAAATTTCTGTAATAAATTTTTTTTCTTGCAATGCTAGCAAAGTCACCACATTTGAACCGTAATATCACAGTCCCCAATATATTACATGAGGAATTAGAAATGGAACTAAGGAAAATGGAGATGGAAGAACCATTGAGCTAGAGCAGGCAGGTGCTAGAAGTCATACAATTTGGGAGGCACTGTGAGAACAATTCTCTATAGCTGGAAGGGAGGACTTGGTCGATAAAAACTGACTTTTAATAAAAGCGCTTACTATGTGCCAGGCAACGTGCTAAGCATTTGGGTTACAAAGAAAGGCAAAACACAGTTCCTGCTCTCAAGGACCTCACAGTTTGATGGGGGACACAACATACAAACAACTATGTACAAACAAGCTATATACAGGACAAATCAGAAATAATCAAAAGAGAGAAGGTGCTAGAATTAAGAGAGACCAATGCCAAATATGGTACTTAGAAAAAAAAAGTCTTAGACATAATACCTAAAAAAAAAAAAAGGAATTGGGGAAAATATCAAGAACTATGTATCCATATGTTTACTTCCCCATTATTTCTGAGAATCAAGGATATCTCTGAGAAGAATATAAGACAGGAAGAGAGGGGCTTTCACAAACAATATTCTACAGCATTTGACACCTTGACAATCTCACAGTTGACTGAAAGATGTCTGGGATCTAAAGCCCTTCAGTCAGGCTCCAAACTGGCTTTCCCAACTGATTATGTATCACTTCCCCTTACATGCTTTACATTCCAGCCAAACTGACCTACTTAATGCTTTCTGTACACATCATTTCATCTCCATGCCTTTGCACAAGCTGTCCCATCATACCTAGGACCCTCTCCTGCTTCACCTCAGATTCTTGGAACCCTTAATTCTCCTACAAAGCTCAGCTCAAGTGCTATCTCCTAAAAAGAGGCTTTTTCTGATTCCTCCTGCTGTAAGTGGCCCCACTCCTAAAAATAAGATTGTCCTTCTATCCACAGCACTTAGCATAGTGCCTGGTACATAGCAGGTGATAATTGCTTGTTGATTTGAATTGAAAGGCTAAGAATATGAAATCACATCAAGCTGATTGTCTGATGAGCATAAAAAAAGCATCTGATTTGATAAAGCAAATGCCACCTCAAAAGACTCCTTTAACAAAATGCCTCCCATGGATATGTCAAAATCATACATGGTTTCTTGAGATATATAAAAACATAACTGTTCACAGGCCTTGCAATATTGGTATCATGCAAGGCATAAAACAAGATAACATGCTCACTAAATGTGTTTGCCACTGTCATGAAAAATTTCTAGCACACAGTCCAAACGGATGAGAGATTATACCTGTGCATATATGTAATTGCAGGTAGGTGGCACAGTGGATACAGAACTAAACCAGGAGTCAGGAAAATCTGAGTTCAAATACTACCTTAGACACTTACTTAGCTATGTGACCCTAGACAAGTCTAACTTCTGCCTCAGTTTCTTCATGTGTAAAATGGGGATAATAATAGCATCTACCTCCCAGGGTTGTTGTAACATTTTTAATGACAATTTTTTTTTTGTGAAGTAATTGGGGTTAAGTGACTTGCCCAGTCACACAGCTAGTGAGTGTTAATGTGTCTGAGGCCGGATTTGAACTCAGGTCCTCCTGACTCCAGGGCCGGTGCTCTCTCCATTGTGCCACCTAGCTGCCCCTATTGTTGTAAGCATTTTTAAGCACTTCGCAAACATTAAAGCACTATATAAATCATCCTTCTCCTTTTTCTTCATAAAATACTACTATGGATGGTGAGAACCTCCAGATATTCCTATGTATGAATGACACTGTGCTGACTGCATAGAGCTCTAGAATACTGCAGAGTCTCTTAAATGAGATCCATAATTGGTTTATATAAATGGTCTTTTAGGAACAGTGTTAGAATTGTTAAAGCTTAGAATTAGCTGAGGTTGGTAAGGGAAGCTAAGAGCAATCAAAGTGTTTTGGTTTTGCAGGCTGGGGGTAGATTTTCCCTGTATTAATGTGAAAGCGTTTTTACAATCTCATTTTCAGTTTCTCCAGAAATGTTAAGAAATAATATATTTTTAGTCTAAGAACCTTTCTAGTCTTGTCCCTTTCGGAAGGTAGGTTAAAAGACAAAGCCTTTTTTAAGGAAATAGGTTAGGGGAGGCAACCAAACTTAAAACAAAGAGTTGTTCAGTCATGTCAACTCTTTGTGACCCAATTTGGGGTTTTCTTGGCAAAGATCCTGGAGTGGTTTGCCATTTCCTTCTCCAGCTCATTTCACAGATGAGGAAACTGAGGTAAAGAGGGTTAAATGACTTGCCCAGGGTCACACAGTTAGTCTGTGGTCAGTTGAACTTAGGAAGATGAGTCTTCCTGACTCCAGGCCCAGCACTTTATCCACTGCACCACCAAGCTACCCCAAAACAAAGAGTATATCTCTTATCCTTTTAAGATCCTAGTTTTTTCCTATCTCCGGAAGAGCTGAACTAGGACCTACCTTTCTCCATTCAGAATGGAGTGAGATACTGATCATAAAGAAAAGACCCTTTTCAATCATGGAAGAGACTTGGGGAAGGTAGGAAAGACAAGCATCAATTAAGAACCTACTATGTGCCGGGTCCTATACTAAGTACATTACCTATTTAATCCTCACAACAATCAAGATAGGTGCTATTATGATCCCCATTTTACAACTGAGGAAACTGAAAGAGAGTTAAGTGGTGATAAAGAAAAGGCAGAGCAGCTCATTTTTTATCTTGCTTATTTTTTCTGCCCAGGACAATGATTTCTGGACTAAACAAGAGTCAACAAATATGGCAAATAGGAGGATGATAACCAAGACAAGCAAGAAAATAGTCAAAGACCACTGAGCTCACCCTTGTTAAGTTCAAATCAACTGGGCCAGATGAACTGTATCCTCAGGTGCCAAAAGAACTGGCACATGTGATGGCAATCAAAGAAAGACCATGGAAAAGGAGGAAGCTGACATAAAACTGGAGGACAAACATTATCCTAATTTTCAAAAAACTGAAGAGAATGGAGTCTGCAAACTATAGACCAGAAAGTTTGATTTCACTTTCTAGCAAACATCTAGATGATTAAAAGGATGGTTTGTGAACATCTAAATAAAGAAGTAGTAACCAGAGAGAGCCAGCTTGGCTTTATCAAGAAGAGGTCATGCCAGATTAATTTTTACATTATTATTATATATTATATTAACTTTTATTTAGGTTTCTAGAATGTTAGAGCAGGGAGTGAAATGCTATAGATATAGTTTTAGATTTGAGCAAAGCTATTCTTGTGGAAAAGATGGGGTTGAAGGGAAATAGCCAGTAATAGCATAATTAGGTGGATTTAGAACTGGTTAAATGTCCAGACCCGAGGAAGTCACATTAATGGCTTAATATTAGTTTTGGAGGTGGTCTCCAGGGGAATACCTCAGGGACCTGTAGTTGGTCCTATGGTGTTTAATATTTTGATTAATGATGTTAGATTAGATATATCTTTTAAATCTGAAGTCAAAAGAAAGCTGGGTGGGATAGCTAATATACCGGATGACAGAACAAGGATTTAGAAAAATCTTGTTAATCTAGAATATTGGGTTAAATGTAATAGGTATGGTTAAATAGGAGTTCTGGGGGGGAAACTGGGAGGGTTCTAGCAGCCAGAAAGATCATTAAGTCAGGAGTATAACAGGGCAGCCAAGAAAATTAATTTAATCTTAGTCTACATTGAATTGAAAATTTTTTTTTGAGAAAAAAATTTTTTTTTAAAGGCAATTGGGGTTAAGTGATCTGCCCAGGGTCACACAGCTAGTAAGTGTCAAGTGTTTGGTCTGAGGCCAGATTTGAACTCAGGTCCTCCTGACTTCAGGGCCGGTGCTCTATCCATTGCACCACCTAGCTGCCCCCTTAGTCTACATTGAGCCACAGCTTCTAGGAATAAGAAGGTGATAGTCTCATTATACTCTGCCATGGTCAGACCATACCACATTGTGTCCAGTTCTTGGTAAAAAGGCATACTGTCTCTTTAAGGCCCCTTTCATAAAGAAGAAGGTGGGGAAATAAACATTTATTATATGCCAGGTACTATGCTAAGTGCTTTGCAAATATCTCATTTTATCCTCACAACCCAGTGAACTATTTTACACTTGAGGAAACTGAAACAACTGGAGATTAAGTGACTTGCCCAAGGTGACACAGCTAACAAGTGTCTGAAGCCATATTTTAACTCAAGTCTTCCTGACTGGCAGTTAATGATGAGAAGGGTAGAAAAGGGTTGTTTTTATTTTCCTTTTTTTGGTAAAGGAATTAATTTGTATTTATTGTCAATGGATGCAAGACAGTATTGCTGTTATGGATGTATTCTGATTACTAACATAAGTATAAAAAGATTTGTTTTGAACTGCTAAAATATGTATATTTAATTTACTAGAAACTAGAGAAATACTAAAGAAAGTTTCAACAGCACCACAGAAACATACTACCATGTTGAGAACGTCAGTCACAAACCATGTCACCTAATTTGCATACATGTTTTATGACTAGAGGACAAAACTAAGAAAACCAGCAATTATACAAACATTTAGATATTGGGGTATGATAGAAAAAAGGACAGTTGGATTTAACAGAGGACAATTTGGGAAACTGACTGTTTTAAGTAAAAGGTGAGTCACTGAGAGTTTGAATTCTCATTTAAGCCACTGAACACCATCCAGATGGTCAATAGGCATCCCACAAAACACAAGCAGATGGGGAAGAGGAACCTGTTTGAAGCAGTCAACTGAGAGGCTTCAGCTAAGTAATTCCTGATTGGCTGGAGGAAACTGATGTCATTGGTCGAGTTCCAGGGATAGCTATTGCACTACAGCACCACCTAGAGCTGCAGAAAGGTAACGCTTTTCATAAGGGCTTGTTTTCTGTTGCCACCTCTTGGATTGAGTAGAAAAAGCAGAGATTTCATAATTGCTGTGGTACCTTGGGGAATTGATATAAAGAGCGGACCTGAATTGTGTCAATGAGTTTCTTTCTGACTAATCAGGACAGCATCCAAATGAGTGAATAATTAGCTGGGCTGATCAGAGAGAGCCAGTTTGAGGAGCTTAGCAGTTGTCTGGCTGAAAAACTGCTACTCCCATTAAGAACTTAAAACCCTTTTAGTAGTGATAGTGGACTGCTAGGTGGCCCAGTGGATGGAGCACTGGGCCTGGACTCAGAAAGACCTGAGTTCAATTTCAGCCTCAGACACTTACTAGCTTTGTGGCCCTGGGCAAGTCACTTAATCTTGTTTGCTTCAGTTTTCTCATTTGTAAATAAGGCAAAGAAGGAATGGCAAAACTCTCCATTATCTTTGGCAAGAAAACCCCAAATGGGTTACAAAGAGTCAGACACAACTGAAATAACTGAACAACAAATGGTGATGGTTAATTGAAAAACTTAAAAAGCTATGTTGGAGAAGCATAGTACCTGGCTCATAGTAGGCACTTAATAAATGCGCATTGACTGACAAAAGTAAAGATGATTCCCCTGGCTGAAGAATGGTGAAGATCAATAACCAAGTAGTGAGTTGAGAAGCAGTTTTATGTGGTATGGATGTTTATGAATGGACCAGTAATACCAAAACCGGCAATTTAAAGCTGTGGTACCCTAAGCGTTAGTCTTCCTCCTTTATGTGTTTCCATGGTTCTAAGTGTGTGCCCAATTTTTACCATAGTCTTTGAATGCACTGAGTGTGTGGTATGAGTTTATATGGATATTGTGACTTCATTTATTCTTTATGTATTTACCTCCAATATTGCACACTGTGTGGATGCACTGTCTTCTGAATGGCTGATCGTACTGACAGAAAATGCATGAGATGGAGGCTCAAGATCTAAAGCAGTGAATACAACAAGTGTATCTACCCTCAACAGGGTTACCCTTAGAACCCTGAGAGAGTGTGAATATAATTGAGTGGTTGTTGTCTATCCTTTGCAACTTAGATTTGCTAAGATGGGAGCAGGTTGGAGGATCAAACTAAATTCAGAGAAATAATGGGGTTTTGACAAGTGTTGGACTTCCTTTGATGACATCACCCCATCTGGCTGTGCTCCACCAATACCACTTTTAAACAAGGGTAGAAATAAGCTGCAGTAGTCCAAAGGTAGGAACCTATGATTATAAAAAGAGGTTTAAGTTCATGCCACATAAGGGTTAAAGAAAATGGCTATTTTAACCTAAAAAAGACTTGAGGGAGGGTGTATGTGCGTGTGCATGTGTTTGTGTGTATCCAAAGGGTTCACGTGGAAGAGCAGTGGACTTGTTCTCTGGTCCCAGGAAGCAGAACTAGGAGTGGAAGTTGTAAAGGGGCAAATTTAGGTTTGATGCAAGGAAAAACTTTTCCTAAAATTAGAACTACCCAAAAGTATAATACATTGCCCCAAGATATAAACAGCTCTTTCCTCATTGAAATTCTTTAAGCACACCGGGCTACGTAATCACTTGTTCTATACAAGGTAGAAGGAATTCTTTTTTTCAGGTAAGGGCTGGACTAAATGACTTCTCGGCTGTCTTCTTAAATCTGAAATTCTGTGATTTACAGGTTGTACCTAACTATCCACTTAGGAAAATCAGTACTAGAGTGAACTCGACTATGGAAACTGCACAGTGCTTTTAATGACCCCAAGCTTCTCCCAGAAACCAAATCCCATCTTTTTAACATCCACATCCTCTTAACGACATTGTATTGCTGGGAGTCATGGAATAACATCACAGGTCTGAAGCATTAAAGTTGTACATCAGTCAAAGGGAAACAGATACACATGGAATGCAGGGGGAGTAGGAAGAGCACATGAGAGGATGTAAGTAAGCTGTAACACAGAGCACTGTGTAGGAGCAGTTGATTAAAGACAAGCATCAGAGAGATGTATGCCTAGAAGAGAAAAAGACTGGTCGTGTAACAGCAAGAGAGAGAGATAATCCCTGCTTGTATCACTCGTACCCAAAGTTAAAAGATGGAGGAAGGCCCTAAAACAGTGGGCAGACCTAAACATGCTCCCAAGTGCTGTCTGAATCCAATTAAAATGTAATTGGGAAAATTTAACAAAATAAATAAAAATACAAGAGAATACAGTTAATGTTATTATGTAGTTTTCTAAGTCAACATGTGGCCTGTAGGCTTCCTTATGATCTAGTGGCCTTCTTTCTATTTGAGCAGAGGATTTAAGAAAGGATATATAGAAGTCACACAGAATGAGAAGACAGAGATGGACTGTGGTCTGCATGGATGAAAGGAATACTCAGAGAAGATTCACAGAACCACTGAAATATCAACATTTTATGTCCCAAACAAGATTGGTAGCTCCTTGAAGGCAGAAACTATGCCTTATACTACTTCAATATTCCCTAAAGAACTTAGTATGGTTCTGAGAACATACTGAAGTTGGGAGAGAGCGAAAGGTCCTATAGAATGTTATTGGAGATAGAATCCTTTTTTCAATCAATAGCATTATGTTAGCTTATTTCCATTTCTAAGCTGACATCCCATCCTAACAATAGCTATGAAAAATTCCATTTGAACTGGAAAGTCTGACAAATGATGATTTCACAAATCTTTTTTTATTTTAGCACTGAATTATCAAAAATTTTATTGTTTTACTATGCTACCTACATGAAGTAGCTATTCTAAGTTATCTATACAATAATATTATGTATTTTAAATTAAATTTGACACGCTTTTCAAATGTGTTGGCGATAAATATATGCATACATGTGTGTATATATGCATATACATATAGATACATGCATTATGTCTATATCGGCAAAGAATGTTTTCTGGTCATAGATGCTTGGATTGGTGGCTTCCATGAAATGATATGGTTCCTAAGTAATCATTTTAATAAAACATCAGCTCAGGAGTTATTCACTGATCACCGGGAACAGTCAAGGGTAGAAGGAAGGACAAAATATTCTCTTTCAGCGTACTATAGGGGACATCTTAGATCATGCAAAAGGAAGCTGTGGATTAGGATAAAGTGACTAGACATGCTAGTTTTAAACCCCTTTTTGTTTGGACAAACTGTTCTATTTGCTTTTGGTGTGAATACATGGGAATTTAGGTAGAAGTTTGTAATATGCAAGTTGGAGAGGGGTAAGGGAAGTTGAAAGGTAATGAACAAAAAAGCCATGAAGATCTGCGCTATAGTTAAACTGTAGGTAGCAGGGTGTTTAAAGTAGAATAGCAAATCCTGCCTCTGAGGCACTTACCTCAGTAAGTGACTTTGGACAAGTCATGAGGTAGCTAGGTGGCTACCTTCAAGTGTTGGACCTGAAGTCATAAAGACTTCAAATCCTGCCTCAGATATTTACCAGCTACTGACCTAGTGCAAGTCATTTAATCTCTCTTAAGTCTCAGTTTCCTAATCTTTAAAATAAAGAAACAGCACCTACTCACGGGATTGTTGTGAGGATCAAAATGGGATAATATATGTACAGAGTACTTTGCAAACCTTAAAGCACCATATAACAACTAGCTATTACCATTAAGTCACTTAACCTTCCTGGGCCTCAACTTCTTCTGCTACAAAATAAGCAGAACTAGATGGACTCTAACCATCTATAATCTGTCAGCTTTCTCTGTTTCCCTTTTCCACCTTCATTTTTAATATCACAGTAGATTATCTCGCTGCTCAGTAAAGAGAACAACCTTTAGTGTGGTTCCTGATACTTGGTTTGGTCAGGGAAAGGGGAAAGGATCAGCATTTCTCCTATGCCTCCCCCTGGAGAGGTAGGAGTTAGGACTTGTAAGCATATGGGGGGAATGGAGATCCAGGTCTGACGGGAATAAATTTCCATTCTATTTCTTTAGCTGGAAACGTCAGTCCCAAGGGGACAGAAAATAGCAGGATCAGAAATTCAGAGCTAGAAGAGACTTTAAGAGGACCTCTAGTCCAACACTGTCCATTTATAGATATGCAAAGTGGGGCAACAGGAGATTGAGTGATTTGCCTGAGGTCATCCAAGCAAGTGTTAAGTAGCAGACCCAGGATTTTCACCTAAGCCCTCTGAATCTAAATCCTGCACTCTTCCCACTAGACCGGGCTGTCTCCCAGAATAATGACTATATGTGCTCTAATGAAGCATAAAAAAACCTTCAGATCTGTTGTCTTAGAGCTGGTACTATCTCCTCAAGACCTTCAGTAAATTCCATAGAGCGGGGAGCGGCGATGGCCTCTAAGGAAGAAGGAAATGTGCAAAGGTGACTAGGTAGATGATCATTTACTTACTAATTCTCGTTTAGTTACACGGAAGGTTCTTTTGGAAGTTTATTACTCTGCTAGCCCTGAGATTAGCTCTGAGCTGAACAGTGCCTTATTTATGTTCTAACTCCCATCAAATGAAGTAAACATTCTTTATAGACATACACACATACACACATATATGTATATATCCAGCCCCACTCCAGAAATCACCGACACAGCATGTGAAAAAAGCAAATTTTATTTAAAATATCTGAGAGTGCATTCAAATACAGTTAAAATAGAAAAACAAAACAGCATTTACTCTCTCAGGCACTATGGTTCTTAACTAATATCCTTCAATTTACTGGTTTGAAAATACAGTCTATAGCTAATGTGTTCTTAATGTAGGTCAAGATTTTTTTAAAATGTGGTTTCCTCCTGTATAGAACACCAAAAGACTTTTTTTCAAAATGTATAGAAATGATGTAGTAATTTTAAACTTCTTCCAAACTTATTAAAAGTATTCTTTTAATAATGAATGTACTAACAGGAATCCTCAAAGCCTAGAAAGCAATGTTTTGATCCATCTTGAATGCTTATCTGATAAATCTCCAAGTGATTTACCACAACCTTCACTCTGAAGTATGTCAAAATTCTACACAGTAAATCTACAAGCATTTATTAAGCACTGACTATGTACTATGTGTTATTTGCTGGGCAACGGATGGCACAGAGGAGAGATTACAGTGCTTACAGTCAGGAAGACCTGAGTTCAAATCCAGCCTCAGACAATAACTAGCTGTGTGACTCTGGAAAAGCCATTTAACCTGTCCGCCTCTATTTTCTCATTTTAAAAATAAGGACACTACCAGCACCTACCACCCAGGGTTTTTGTGAGGACAAAGAAATATTTGTAAAGTGATTTGCAAAGCTTAAAGTGCTATATAAATGCTAGCTATTATTACTACCGTTATTGTTACTGGCCTCTAAAGTCAGCTCTAAATCTACGATCCTATGAAGCCTTTACTTCACTTCTCCCATCTCCACCCCTGATTTCCACCACCCCCACATAAGGGTTAATAATTTCAAAGGTTCTGGAAAATGAAAAGTTCTTTGCAAAAAGGGCATATAGGAAATTCCCCTTAATTCTCACCAGATTTACAACTGTCTACTAAGTCATCTTCTAGGACAACTTTCATAGATCGTGGAATACTTCCCACAGATAGCCTTTGGACCTAAAGGAGGAAAAAAAAGAAAAAGGATATTTAATAAGTTTACATAAAAAGTCAGCCTTGGGAGTCAGGAAGACCTTGGCTCAAGTCTGTCTTTGACATACAATCTTTTATATGTATTGTCTATGTCATCTTTAGTGACCTGGGCAACTCTCTAAATATATAAATTGCAGAATAGCTGGTTATCTGCATTGGTAGAGGGAGTTCAAGACCAGGAGTTTTCCCAAACCAATGAAATCACAGATCTGGAACAAAGGAAAAAATGCCATCTGGTTAAATCCTGATAGTTCTATTTGTCAAACTAAAGAATCCATTTCTCAAAGAACTGTTTGTCTAATATGAATCACAGTTAATTTCAAAGTTGAGGATTTTTTTATGGTATTTTTATTTCAAAATGTTTCAAGTTCCTACTATGTGTGAGGCACTGCAATAGATATTAGAGATACAAAAATATGACATGGTTCCTGCTCCCAAAGGATTCTAAACTAACTGGAGCAGAGAGAAAAAGCAGGAACAAATTTTATATATATATGGAAAAGGTCCAAGAAAAGTGCTCTGAGAAGTCTTAGGATGAGGAGATTACCTTCAATTGTGGAAGATGGAAGGCTTCATAAAAGTAGGATCTTATTTGGATCATGAACTGAAGGGAAGAACTTCAAAAGAGGGGGACGAGAAGGAAGAGTCCATTACAGGCAGAGGGGCAGCATAAAGCACGGGCAAAGAGATGGAAGAGGACAAGACAAAATGGAATACGTAGGACACAGCAAGGGAAATGGTATGACATAAGGCCAGAAATGTAGCCTCCAACCAAGATCAAGAATTTATGCTTTATTTGATAGGAAATGAGAAGCTGGTTTTTAAGAGAAGGAAGAGTGACAATCAAATAAAAAAATTATACCAAGACTATTTAGGAAGAAATTAAAGATAAGTTAGAGAAGGGACAGACTGGAGATAGTAAGACAAGTTAGGAAACTGTTATAACAGCCTAGATGAGAAGGGAAGAAGATAAGGGCTAGGTTAGGTGGGAATAAAAGAGAGGGGAAATCATACCAAATTAAGGTCTCAAAGTTCACTAAAGCTATAGATGAATCACTATATAAACATTTTGTTTCAAAGAATACTGAAAGCTACATGAGGGCAGAGATTGTTTTAAATGGAGGGATGGGTGTGTCCCTGGCACCTAGCCCCACACCTGGCACATAGCAGGCACTAAGTAAATGCTTGATGATTGACTGATTCCCTCAAGGACTGTTGTTGCCTTTCTTTGAATTCCTTGCCTAAGTGCCTGGCACATAGTAAGCACTCAGTAAGTGCTTAATAACATGCTTTACATGTATTATCTCATTGATTTCTCAAAACAACTCTTTGAAGTGCTAGTTATTATCATCCCCCTTTCAAAGATGAAGAAAATGAGGCTGAACAATGGTCACCCCTTAATAAATGTACGAAGCTGGATTTGAACCCAGGTCGTTGTCATCATCATCTTCTCCATCATCGATACCATTTATATAGCATCTACTATGTACCAGGCACTGTGCTAAGCATTTTACAATTATTATCTCATTTGAGCCCAGCTCTCTATCCCCTTAAAAAAAAACAAAAAACAAAACAGCAGGAGCTTTAATATAATTGAGAGTAAAAAATGATTCTATTTCTTCAAATTAATTTATGTCCTTCCATATTTCCCAGTTTTCTTACCTGTTCCTGAATTTTTATTTCTTGATAATCTCTACAGCGTGTAGGAGAAGAAGATGAGCCTGACAGACAAGTGAATTTAGAAGAATTGCAGCCTTCTTTGTTGGGGCATGATGATGGACGGCAGAATGTATAATGCTGCTCAAAGTCAGCTTTGACCACAAAAATGTGTTTGCACTTGTTACACATGTAATCCCGTTCATACTCCAGAACCTTCACCATACTGGTACGAATGACTGTCCCAGTGACAGATAAAAAGTGTCCCACATCTTTGGTTTTAGGAATACGCTCCCTCATCAGTTCAGGACAGACAGGTAAACCTGATAAGGGAAAAGAATCAACAATCACTTCATCTTGTGATGTCTTACTATATATGAAAAGTGTACTATTCAAATTCGGGAGTGATATTCTATTGATCTCTCTCAAGCAAAAATGTCTTTGTATTTTGCTTAAGGAATAACTAAATTAATCTGAAAAGACTCACAGAATCAATTTCATTAAGAATACAGAAATCACTTCTTTCACAACATGATTAATGTGGAAATATGTTTAATACGATTGCATAAGAATGACCTATATCAGACTGCTTGCCGTTGGAGAGGGAAGGAGAAAAATGTGGAACTCATAATCTTATAAAAATGAATGCTGAAAACTATCTTTAAATAGATAAAATAAATAAAATAGAAAAACTTTAATAATTATTATATTAATTAATATTAAATCATATTAAATATTAATATTAATAATAATTAATAAAAATGAATGCTGAAAATTATCTTTAAATAGATAAAATAAATAAAATAGAAAACATAAAATACTATTAACAAAATTAAAAAAAAAAAGAATAGAGGAATCACTTGAACCTTTTATTTTCAAAAGCGAAACACAGATTCTAAAAGCCTATAGCTAGTTTTTTCAGTGATATAAATGTAATGAAATCTAATACTCTGCAACTTCAAAAACTTAACAGAATTTTGCAAGGGAGTGTTGCTACTTCTGAAAGAACAAGGCCTGGGTTTGACAAATATATCTCCCCTCCCTTACAGAGGACTAATATATTCCTTATGCCCCCAAACATTACAACAGTCAATGATTTAGTCACTGAACTACCAAACTGAGTAACAATGTGTTAACACTTTGAATAAGAAAATGGCATTCAATGTTCTCAAAAGCTATTGTTTCTTTTGGTTTAAATCAACAGTTTCTGCATAAATTTGATTGCATGTTTTTACTAACTAAGCAGAGAAAGATTTGCATTAATTTACAGGTTTACCCTTGGTATCACCTTTCCCTTTCACAAGCTGATTTTTTTTATCCTTCAGAAAGCAAAGGCAAATGATACTGTGGAGAGAGCTACAGAGCTTCATGTGCTTAATGAAGAATGTAGTACGAGAATGAAAAAAAGAGAAGAAACAAAGAGCAGGAAGGACACCAGTAAGGTAGAATGCATTCAACATCCACTTTATTCATTTTTCATTATTGTCCCTGGCATACATATGTCTTTGAAAGCATTTCTGTGTGTTAATAGTAATGCTGTTAATTCAGTAAATCCACACTGGGATTTCTTATAATACAATTGAATAGAAACACTACAATTCACAGAACTTTTCCTTGAAAATAGGCTCTGTTCTAACATTCATACAACTTCTATTCTAGGCAGGGCATCATCTCTCAGTTTCTTGAATTGTGTACAACCCCCAAAACGGTGTTTGTTGCTTGCTTTACCTAATCAGAAAAAATAATGTCAACATAGCTCAACAGTTCTGGTAGAGTCTTAGTTACTTTTCCTTTGTTCCCCAGACTTTTCACTGAAGTGTAGGAGTTAATAACAATTTAAAAATAATTTTCAAATAGTCACCAAATGTCCTCAAATATAACGGCTGATTGATACTAAAATAAAAAAAAACTGTGATATTTAATCAAAACTATTTTCTAAAATATCTGAAAAATTTTCACATTATTATTACTAACATAATTATTACTTCTCACAATTCTTATGACAGAAGAGAGAAAGGAAGTAAAAAGATGGAAAAAAACACAAATGAATTAGAATTTCTCAAATTGGCCAATACTCTGTTTGGAACACTGACTCATGAAGCCCCGTTCTTGTTTCCTACAAGTTTCTTCATTTAAACTCTCCTTAATCACTGCTTCCAGTGTAAACCAATTTGCTTAGGACTTTTTATAAGCCTTGAATTCATATTCTCTCCCTAACCTAAGTTTGCTCTCCCCAATTCATCCCCTCTACCATGCCTTGTGGAATCCCTGTTCCACTGTAGGCAAATTCCCCTTAATCTCAGAACTTTTCCTTCTCTCTTTCCTTCATATCATTATCTTAACTGAAACCTGTTTCTCTCCTGAAGATAACATTCTCCCATGTCTACTCCTGTTGAGAGGAAGAAGGATCAGTCCAATTGAATGTAAGCTTCTTGAGGGGTGGGACAGTTTCATTTTTTTTCTTTGTATCCCCAGAGTTCAGCACAGTACCTGGTATTTAAGAAATGGTTCACAGAATCTTAGTTTTAAAGCTGGAAGAGACCTCAAAAGCTAGCTAGTCTAACCACTTTCAGGTGAAAGAAATGGTGAAGACCCCAGGAGATTTAGTGACTGGACCTGAGATACACAGGGAGTGGGGGTTTGAACCCTGGTCCTCTGATCTCAGAGTCCTCTAGAATCACAGTTAATCACTGTATTGATCAGAGTTCCTAAGTCTTTCAAAATTTTCATTTTTACAACGTTGCTATTATAGTATAAATTGTTCTCCTGGTTCTGCTCACTTCACTCGACATCATCAGTTCAAAGTAAGGTTTAAGGGAAGCCCTTCTCACCCCAACCCTTCTTTGTCTATATAAACTTATACTTGCATCCCTTAAAAAGAAGCCTTTCTCCATTCCTTCTCCCACCTTTTTTAATGTATCTTCCTGCCACACACACATATACAGTCCCTTTCTTTCTCCTTTTAAGACAAAACATAACAGAAACCACTCCCAGGCCCTCCATCTTATTTGATTCCTTCTACGACCCCTGCTACTGTCACTGTTCTTACAGGACTCTTGGATCGTTTTCTTTCCTATCTCTACTCCCACCTTGAAGGTCAACACTTCATCCTTACAAAGTCTTTTTGATTGTTCACTTGTATTTACTTTTTTATGTTTCTCTTTACTCCTGTGTTGATATTTAAAAGTTTCTAATAAGCTCTAGTCTTTTCATCAGGGACTCTGGGAAGTCTTCTATTACATACCATTCCATTCCATTCCACTGTAAAGTTATACTGTTTTGCTGGGTAAAATTATTCTTGATTGTAGGCCTATTCCTTATGTTTTTTGGAATATTGTATCCCATACTCTCTGCTCCTTTATGGTTACAGCTGCTAAATCATATGTGATCCTGACTATGGTTTCTCAGGGCTTAAACTCTTTCTGATTGCTTATGGTATTTTTCCTTTGACCGGAAACTATGGATTTGGGTTATAACATTCTTAGGAGTTTTCTTTTTGAAGTTCTTTCAGAATGATCAATGGATTCTTTCTTTCTTCACTTTGTCCTATTTTTCTTTCATGGTGTCTTGAATATGATATCCAGGCTCTTTTTTTTTTGGTCATTGCTTTTAAAAGGTAGTCCAATGATTCTTAAATTTTCTCTACTTGATCTGTTTTCCAGGTCAATAATTTTTCATATGATAATTTACATTTTCTTCTACTTCTTCAATCCCTTGACTTTGTTTTACTATTTCTTATCGTCTCATGTAGTCATTAACTTCTGTTTGGTTCATGCTACTTTCTAGAGAAACTGTTACTGTTTCCAATTTTCATTTCAGGTCTCTCCTCTGTAGCTCTTATTTCTTTCATTTTCTTAATCAATGAAAATCCATCTTCTCTCCCACCCATGTCCTCTTCTCCCCCAATGAGAAAGAAAGAAAACCAAAACTCCTGTTACAAATCCATACAGTTGAGCAAAACAAATTTCTACCCTGGCCATGTCTGAAAAAATGTCTCAATCTGCAATCTGAGTCCATCACCTTCACTGTGAGGAGGTGGGTAGCATGTTTCAGAAACTCATTTCTTTTCCAATTCTTTCCTTTGGTTTCATTTTATGATACCTTTTAAATTCAACTTTTAAAACTCTTGCATCATTTCTTCTAGGAAGTCTAATTGCTTTTGTGGGCAAGCAGTGTCATTTTTTCCCCAGAGATCTGTTTAAGACAATCCAGCATTGATGGACTAGCTGAAAGCTCTTTTGGTGCTAAATCTGTGAACACGGTCCCTCTGGGAGGCACCCTTGTGCTGCTTTCCTAAGTGGGGCACCAAGTCCAAGATCTACTCTGGTTGCATGCTAGGGGTCCTGGGTACTGAGCCCATGCTCCTGGACCCTCTGGGAGACCTCTCACTGTAGGCTTGGGCTTGGGATTAAGTCCATGATCAGCTCTAGGCATATTAGTGCTACTAGCCTAGCTCAGAGCTTGGGGCACTGAGTCTTTTTTAGTCCCTATTTACAGGCCTGGGAATCCTGAGTTTGAGTTCCACTCTGGGCTGACCTCTCTCAAAGCTTTGTATGACTCCATGCTGTTGGCTTGGGCCCAAGGTTGAGTTTGTGGTCAGCTTTGTGCTCTGAGCTTTGGATGCTGAATCCATAAATCTGGCTCTCCCTTGTTTTACAGTTTCTGGCTTGGTCACAACTATAAATTGAAATTTGTGATCTTGGACTGGAAAAATGACCCACTGTAGCTTCCCCTTCTTTTTCCCAATCACTGCTCTGTCCAACAGTCTTCTTAGATCATTACTGGAGTAGTTGTAAGGGCAGCTAGGTTGTACTGGTCTCTCCTATTTTTCAAGCTTGGCCGGTCTCCTTTCTTTCCACTCTTAGTGCTACCACTGTAGTCTAAGTTCTTATCATTTCATGCCTAATTCCTGAAATAGACCTCTACATCCTTCCCCTGCCTCCAATCATTTCCCTTTCTAAGCTAACCTTTTCTAGTAGATCCAAAATACCACCACCAGATCAATCTTTCTAAAATTTTTTTAATCTTTAAATCTTTCTATTTAATCATGTCACTCTCTTGCTCAAAATTTTTTTTATTAAGAGTCAGACAACTGAAATGACTGAACAACGAAATTGCTTACAAGATAAAATACAACTCCTTAACCTGCCACCCAAGCCTCCCCTCAATCCAGCTGCACTCTACTTACCCAACCTTATCTCCCCACATTCAAGAAGATCAATGAATCAACACACATTTATTATTATATTATTATATGTCAGGAACTGTTAGAGATGCTGATGACTTCTCTGTTCTGGTCAACCTAGGCATGCTCCTCCAAAAATTATGTACTGTCTAGATGCCAAGACTAAAGTCATACTTCTTCCAACTGAAATGTCCTTTCTCCCCATCTAAATCCTATCCATCCCACAGATCCCAGCTCAAGTTTTGCTTCTTTTGCATGACTTTCTTTAACAGATCCATTCACCCACTAGTTTCCTCCTCTTCTCAAATATCAAATCAGGTATTATTAGTTAACTGCTTCACTTGTGTATAGTATTTTCTGAAGTGGGTTGTTTGTTGATGTATGGCAGGTATAACATATTATATTCTTTTGTGTTATATACAATGTCATTCATAGAATCACAGAATTTGAGAGTTGCAAAAGACTTCAAAGTCCACCTAGCCCAATCCATACATAAAAAGAATCTCCCACAAAGAGAAAGAATATATTAAACAAGAAATCATATAGCATCTGCCAAAAGATCTTTAAGGAAGGAGAACCCACAAAATCTCTAGGTGATACATTACATTTTTGAATAGGAATAATTGTTTGGAAGTTTTTCCTGAAATCAAACCTAAAATTGGCCTCTCTGAAACTTATACCGATTGCTTCTTGCTCCGTCCTCCACAGACACATGGACAAAGCACATGACAACCTTTCAAATACTTGAAGATAGCTATCAAATTCCTCAAGTCTTCTCAGGCTAAACAAGCCCCATCTCTTCAAACGATTCGCATATAGCATGGATTCAAGACCTATCAGCATCCTGGCTGTCTTCCTCTGAACACTCTCCAGCTTGCCAATATCCTCCTTAAACCATGGTGCCCAGAACTGAACACAATACTCTAGAAAAAGTATGACAAGGACAGAGCACAGGGAAACTATCACTTCCCAATTTCTAAAAGCTAGTCTTCTCTTGACTTCCACATAATGATTCTGAAGTTCACCAAAACCTCCAGATCTTTTTTAGAATGCCTATCAAACCATGACTGCCCCATCTCATACTTGTGAAGTTGATTTTTATATTCAAGAGTAAGGCTTTATGTTTGTCCCTATCAAATTTCAACTTCTTTAATTTAGTCTAATGCTTTAGCTTGTCAATATCTTTTAACATCCTGACTGTTAGCTAACATGTTAGCTATATCTTCCAGCATTGTGACATCTGCAGAACTAATAACAATACCATCTCTGGCATTATCCAAGTCACTGATAAAAGTGTTAAACAGCACAGCACCAAGATTTCTCAGGTATTCTACTAGAGACCTCCTGCCATGATGACATGAAACCATTAATAAATACTCTCTTTAAGTATGATTGTCACCCAACTAGTTCAGAGTCTTTTTATTTAATCTATATCTCTCTGTCTTCTCCAAAAGAATAGTATAAGATCCTTTATCAAAAAAGTTTTTCTAAGATCTGGGTTAACTACATTCACAGCATTTCCTTCAACTATTAGTTTAGTAATCATATCAAAAAAGTTAATGACATTAGTTTGACATGTCTCAATTCTTGATGAAGCCATACTGGCTCTTTGTAATCACTGCTTCCCTTTCTAAGTATTCACCAATCATCTTATTAATGATTTGTTCTAGAATTTTCCTAGGAAACAAAATTCTCTATTACACAGTTTGTACTCTGTTCTCTTCTGCTTCTTAAAAACAGGCTCCCACCTATCTTTCCTTTGAACCATTTGAAATTTTCTTTCCCCAAATCTAGAATGTATGCCAGACCATGCCCAGATCTTCCTTCCTTCTCCATCACAAATTCTAGGGGAATGCTCACTTACCCTGGGGTTCCTTATCATTTCCATCCTAGCAAACAATTATTCCCTGTTAGTGACAATCAGCTCTAGGACAGAATTTCCACTTGTTGCTTCCTCCATCTTTTGAAGGATGAAATTACCACTAAAGTAAGGCACATGGTATATGCTTAATAGAATACATGAGGAAAAAAATGACTAAAAGGTCTGGAAAAGAAGAAGAAAGAAGAAACTACTGGTCAGGGCATAAAACTTGGGAGGAACAAAACCACTAGAAGTTGCAATGTAAAAATTATCTTCCAATAAAAGATAATCTCTCAACCTTTGGGAATTTGATTCACCCTTCAGTGGAACCATTAATCTTAAAGCTCTCCAAACTAACTCCTTTTTGCTTAGTAGGAAAAGAACCTGGGTATAACATTAATATCAGTTGTAACCTGAGATTTCACCTCATACCCAGCAAAATGACAAAGATGAAAAATCTATGATATAGAGGACCATGAAAACAACATGAACCAAGGCACAGTGAAATAAGTAGAGCCAGGAAAACAACATAAATAATAACTACAATAATGTAAATGAAAAGAACAACAAAACAATCCAAACTGAATAATGAAAATCATAATGACCAAACTTGGTCCCAAAAAGAGAAATGAGAAAGATGGGAAGATAAGAAAGATGAGAAAGCTTCTGCTTCTTTGCAGGGAAGCACACATGGCTGTGACTATCAGACTTTTTTCATACATAGATTAGTTTATTTTTGTTTTAGGTGGTTTTTTTTTCTAAGTCAGAGATCTTTATTTGATGTCTAGCAGCCTCTTATTTTTTAGATTTTGGGGAGGTTGCTTTTTGGGCTCATGCTTTCTGGGCTGGCCTCTTCTAGCCTTAGGCATTCAGATCCTTCTAAGCTGGGCTTCCTTTAAGCTCTTGACTATCTTAGTGGGAATTTTCTTGGTAGGGACCTTTGGCAGAGGCAGGTGCTGTCTCCTAAGCTACTCCCATCTTAAGAGATGTCTTTGGAGCAAATATCTTTTGGAGCTTCTTCACACTACACTTGATATTTGTTTCACATTATTTTGGCCTTCATTACTTTTAAAAAATCTCTCATTTTGCCTTTCCTTTCTTTAGCTGAAATCTTCTTGGCCTACCTTGTAGCTGTCCATTTTGAATTGATAGTTTCTTCCAAACAGCCTAGACATATTTCTTTCTTTCTTTTTTTAGGCAATTAGGTTTAAGTGACTTTCCCAGGGTCACACAGCTAGTAAGTGTTATATGTCTGAGGCGGGATTTGAATTCAGGTCCTCCTGACTTCAGGGCCAGTGCTCTATCCACTGTGCCACCCAGCTGCCTCTAAAAGGGGGAAAATCCTTAGGACTTACTTTTTTGCTTAGGCAATTGGGGTTAAGTGACTTGCCCAGTGTCATACAGCTAGTAAGTGTCAAATGTCTAAGGCTGCATTTGAATTCAGGTCCTCCTGATTTCAAGGCCAGAGCTCTATCCACTGCACCACATAGCTACTCCTCCAGACATATTTTTGATAAGCACCGTGTGGGACTTGAAAACAAAATCTGTGAGATGCATACACGTGAATGGCCTAGCCTGCCTCCTCACAATACTGCAAGGTATCAACACCAAAGCTCTGTTCTGATGATGATGATGATGATGATGATGGTGGTGGTAATGATGAGGATAATGAATAGCAGCTGGCATTCATGTGCTGCTTTAAGGTTTATAAAGCACTTTACATACATTATCTCACATGATTTTAACAACCACCTTGTGAGGTAGGCACTTTTATCAAAAGTACATTGTACAGATGAGGAAACTGAGGCTGAAAACAGTTAAACGAATTACCCAGAATCATAAATCTAGGAAGTGTCTGAGACAGCATTCCAATTCAGGTAACTTGCCCAGGGTTACACAGCTAGTAAATACATTTGATCCATTCTGACACTTGCCTCCAGCACCTATAATAGCTACAATTTGTCAACATGTGACTCTAATGAAACCACCAGCCAATTTCTACTTAGTACTTGAATATGGGCTGTGTGGCAGGCACACAGTTAATAAACTATTAACTGTTCTGAACCCCAGGTTTTTCCTTTCTAAGTAAGGGACCCAATCAGAGTACACTGTCCCAGATAACACGTGCTACCTAGGAAGGCAGCACCCAGGCCCTCTCCTCTCCTCCCACGCAAGCCTGGGGTTGGCACTGGGATGAGCTCAAGTACCAGGGCTAAACTGGTTAGTTCTGTTTAAATTTTTTCTTCCTTTTAAAAAATTCTTTATTGTAATGAATGGCTCTCTAGGACAACGTGGGAGAATGATACAGTGGGAAATGTAGAAGTAAAAACAAAACACATCATTAATTTTCTTTTTAAATTGAGGGTGTAATGGGGCAGCTAGGTAATGACTAGCTGTGAGACCTTGGGCAAGTCACTTAACCCCAACTGCCTTAAAAAAATAAATAAATAAATTGAGGGTATAATCTTTGACAAGTTACTTCATCCTTTTGTGTTTCAGTTTCTTCTGAATAGTTTCATCTGTAAAATGGATATAACTTCCATACCCATTATAAGAATATTTTAAACTAGAATACATTTGATTTACATTCAATCTGCACACATGGAATTTAAAATTATACAATAATCAAAGTGGTTTGCCCTAATATGTAGTTTATGCTCCTCCAGGTCACTTGTATGCATTCATTTCAAGATCTGATCAGTTCATTTTATTCTGCGTAATGAAGCAACTGTATTAAGACATGACAATGATAATTAAGGGAAAGACATTTTTGAATTTTCAGCTCTTTTTTTTTTGTTGTTTTTAAGACTTGGATCTCACAGTTACTTTAAATCAAATTTATTAAAGAAAGACTTGAAATATTCTGGGAAAAACTGATCTTTCTCTCTCACACACAAAATCCCTTCAAATAAGAAGGTTGTGATGAACATTAATTATACTAATCCTACTAATGTCTAATTGCATATATTCTTCAGATTCTACAATGAGGCAGAAAAATGTCAAATCTCCAAGGTCAGACACTAAGCCATTATAAGAGCTGAATATAAAAACTGTTAATACTCTTTGGCATGCAGGCTATCAGGACAGAGGAATTACAAGCATTTCATAAGTTTTATCGTGTGTGCTAATGACAGAAGTACATCCATCATTTTAGATAGCATATAAATGTCATTTCTCCCCCATTTACTTCCCTCTTCTCTTTACATTTCAACACCTTTCACAGAGAATCACAGAATCTGAGTTGGAAAGGCCCTTAGAGGTTATCATCATCTTAACTGACATTCACAAAGCAATTTAAGGTTTACAAAGTACTTGACATTCTTTTTAGCCTCACAACAATCCTGTGAAGTAGATATTATCATCCCCATTTTAGGGACAAGAAAACTTCATAATGAAGCGATTTTCCCAGGGACACACAGCTTGCAAATAACACAGGTAAGTCCTCCTAACTACCAGTCAGTCAATCAATCAACAACCAAGTGGCTACTACAGGCTCTCAGCACTGCACTAGGAGCTGGTGATACAATGGGGAAAAAAAAATGGAAATCTCTGACATGAAGGAACTTGCATTCTAAAGCAGGTGAAAACGTGTACACATACTTGTAGTATATGCACAATAAAATGCAGGGTAATGGGGTGAGGAGGCACTAGGAACTCAGGATCACAAAAGGTCTCATATATAAGAGATAGTGTTTGAGTTGAGCTTTGAAGAAAATCAGGGGTATTTCAAAAAGCAGAAGTAAGGAGGAAGAGCATTCCAGGCAGGTAGGAGAGCCTGTGCAAAGGCAGAGCTGGGAAATGGAACGTCATGGGTGAGAAACAGCAAAAAGGTCAGTGTGGTTGGATCTAAGAGTGCACAACAGGGAGTTATGTATAATAAATAACCCCAGAAAAGGAAAGTTGAAGCCACATTGTAAAGGTCTTTAAATGTAAGCAGGGGAGTATAATATAATCACAACACATCAATGCCTGCTCCTACTGTGGTGCTTACATGCTTTCCTATCAAAAAATAAAACAAGTGAATGGAAAGGGCTTACTCACCAATCACTGCCCGAAGGTAAAGCTTGCTTGCTGAGGGCCCCTGCTGCAGCCAGGAGGTAGAGGGGGAGAGGAGAGCCTGTAGCTGCTGCAGGGTACCTGAGCTGGTTAGGTCAGAACCATCTTAAGGGGCCCATTCCCACAGCAGTCCCACAAGAGCCTGGCAGCAAGAGGTGGGCAAAAAAGTGGAATGTTGAAGGTGGTGGTACAGCTTTACTGGAGACAGGCTTATGATTGGCTATGGGAAGGGAGGGAAGAGGGGTTATAACCTTTCTTTCCATCCTCCAAATGACTGATCAAATGCCCCGTGGGTCATTCCACAGCCCTCATTTGGAGTCTACTGATTTACTCCACATCCTTCTATCTTTGCCATATGAATATCATGAAAGACTTTAATAAATGTTTCATCAAGCTATGTTTACAGCATTCCCCTGTAGTAACTGTCAAGAAAGGAAATAAGGTTGGTCTTTCACGATCTGTTTGTGGCACAGTGGCTACAGCATGGACCTAGAGACAAGAAGATCTGAATTCAAATCTCCCTTCAGATACTTTCTAGCTGTGTGACCCTGGTCAAGTCACTTAACTGTCCACTTCAGTTTCCTCATCAACAAAATGGTAATAATAATAGCACCTATCTCCCAGGGTGGTTATAAGAATAAAAGGAGATATCTGTAAAGTTCTTTGAAACTTAAAAGCACTATATAAACGGCAGCTATCATGATTGCAATGATGATGATGAAACCAAGCTGTTTTGTTTTTTACAATTACTGCTTCCTTTCTAAGATGTTCTCTAACCATTCTTTTGGTAATACACTCTAGAATTTGGCCAGGAATCAAAGTTACATTCACTGGCCTATAGCTTGCAGATTCCTCCCTCTCCACCCCCACCCCCTCCTGGCTTTCTTTTTTAGCATCAGGACATTTTCTCCTCCCCAATCCTTTTTTTTTCCTAACACCTTATTAATTAATTAATTTTCATTTATTTATTTATCATTTATTCACTTCCACAAGATTTGGAGTTCCAAATCTTCTTCACATCTCTCCCCAAGACAGCATGCATTCTAAATACTTTCCTCTAATCTTGCCTCCCTTTTAGTGATCACCCCCCCCATCTCTTATCTCCTTCCCCTTCTATTTTCCTATACAGAAGGAAAGATTTCTATACCTCTTTGCCTGTATATCTTATTTCCCAGTTACATGTAAAAATAATTTTTTCATTTTTAAAACTTTGAGTTCCAAATTCTCTCCCTTCCTCCCTCCCCACCCACCCTCATTGAGAAGGCAAGCAATTTGATATAGGTTAGCCATATGTGGTCATGCAAAACACTTCCACAATAGTCATGTTGTGAAAGACTAACTATATTTCCTTCCATCCTATCCTGCCCCCCCCATTTATTCTGTTCGCTCCTTTGACCCTGTCCCTCCTCAAAAGTGTTTGCTTCTGATTACCCCCTCCCTCAATTTGCCTCCCTTCTATCATCCTCCCCTTTAAAAAAAAAAAAGAGATTCTTTTATCCCCTTCCCCCCTATTTTCCTGTAGGGTAAGATAACTTTCCATATCCAATTGAGTGTGTATAGTTATTCCCTCCTTAAGCCAAATCGAATAAGAATAAGATTCACTCATTCCCTCTCACCTTTCCCCACTTCCTCTTCACTTTCTATAAAAGCCTTTTCTTGTCTGTTTTATGTGAGATAATTTACCCTATTCTACCTCTCCCTTTCTTCTTTTCCCAGTATAATCCTCTCCTACCCCTTAATTTTATTCTCCACATATCACTCCTTCATCTTCAACTCACCCTGTGCCCTTTATCAATCTATTTACAGATATAATTTTTTTTCCCTCCAACTACTCTAATACTGACAAAGGTCTCATGAGTTACAAATATCATCTTTCCATGTAGAATGTAAACAGTTCAACCTCAGTAAGTCCCTTATCATTTCTCTTTCCTGTTTACCTCTTCATGCTTCTCTTGAGTATTGTATTTGAAAGTTCAATTTTCTATTCAGCTCTGGTCTTTTCATCAAGAATGCTTGAGGGGCAGCTATGTGGCACAGTGTATAGAGCACTGGCCCTGAAGTCAGGAGGACCTGAGTTCAAATCCAACCTCAGACCAAACACTTGACACTTACTGGCTGGGTGACCCTGGGCAAGTCACTTAACCCCAATTGCCAAAAAAAAAAAAAAAAAAAAAAA
>NW_020948417.1:0-957 GCF_900497805.2 Vombatus ursinus | reverse complement strand
AGAGTTAGTTTTTCACAGCATGTCTACTATGGAAGTGTTTTGCATAATTGCACATATATAACCTATATTTAGTTGCTTGCCTTATCAATGAGGGTGCGTGGGGAGGGAGGAAGGGAGAAAATTTGGAACCCAAAGTTTTAAAAACACATTTTAAAAATATGTTTTCACATGCAACTGGGAAATAAGAAATACAGGAAATGGGGTACAGAAATCCAACCTGCCCTACAGGAAAACTGAAGGGGAAGGGGATAAGAGAAAGGGGGGGAGAGAAAGAAGGGAAGGCAGATTAGGGGAAGGGGTATTTAGAACGCATGCCATCTTGGGGTGGGGGGAGGGGTGAGATGGGATGAAAATTTGGAACTCAAAATCTTGTGGAAGTAAATGTTGAAAACAAAAAAATAAACAAAATTTACCATAAAAAAAAAAGTCCTGTATTTCACTGAATGTCCATTTTTTCCCCTGAAGGATTATACTCAGTTTTGCTGGGTAGGTGACTCTTGGCTGTAATACTATTTCCTTTGCCCTCCAGAATATTATATTCCAAGCCCTCCAGTCACTTAATGTAGAAGCTGCTAAATCTTGTGTTATCCTGATTGTGTTTCCACAACACTTGAATTGTTTCTTTCTGGCTGCTTGCAATATTTTCACCTTGACCTGAGAACTCTGGAATTTGGCTACAATATTCCTAGGAGTTTTCTTTTGGGGATCTCTTTCAGGAGGTTATCAGTGGATTCTTTCCATTTCTATTTTATTCTCTGGTTCTAGAATATCAGGGAAGTTTTCCTTGATAATTTCTTGAAAGATGATGGGTAGGCTCTTTTTTAGATCACAGCTTTCAGATAGTCCAATAATTTTTAAATTATCTCTCCTGCATCTAGTTTCCAGGTCAGTTGTTTTTCCAATGAGATCCTTCACACTGTCTTCTATTTTTTCATTCTTTTGGTTTTGTTTTACAAT
>NW_020948416.1:0-5321 GCF_900497805.2 Vombatus ursinus | reverse complement strand
GGGTACTGGCGCACGACTGGCAGAGGGTCAGCGAGCGGCCCGTATAAGTGGCGCCCAACGTGGGGCGGAGGAAATAGGCCAGAGGCCCCGTGGACCAGCTGGTCTGGTTGCGGGAAGAGAGACGAGACCCTTAGCCGATAGGGCTAAGGAAGGAGGATGGGACAGTTGTTTGGTAAGGTCCCGGATCGGGAGGTGCAAGGGAAAGAAGTGTATAAAAGAGTGAAAGAAGCAGAAATTAGTAGTGAGGAAGAGTCTAGGAGTGAGACAGACTCAGGGAGTGAGACAGAGGTCACTAGAAACAGCGAATTGGAAAATAATCAAGAGAAAAGAAAGCAAGGCCGAGCAGGAGGGCAGGAGCGGGAGAGCAGTAGCCGGGAGAGAGCAGGAAACTGTAGCAAGGAAAGCCACGTGGAGAGACGGCCCCCTCCCCCACACTTAACCGACAGAGGGAGGACCTGGGCCCCTTTAGAATGGAAGAAGTTTAAGGAGTTAAAAGAGGCACTAAATACAGCCTTTGCAGCTGTTTCCCAATGTGCCCTACGGGCTTTTAGTAAGATTCAGGCTTTGGGGAAACAAAGGCCCTCCCTGACCAAGATTAAAAAGGGTCCTGATAAACGCTTCCCAGATTTCGTGGCCCACCTAACAGAAGTGCTGAAAACTAAAGAGACTAAATTGTACTATCTATGTGGGAAAGCCAGTCATTTTAAGGCACAATGCAGCCAGAAACCTGGTGGGGCCTGCCCTGAGGCAATTTGTTACAATTGTAACAAATCCGGCCATTATGCTAAAGAATGCTACAAGCCAGTTGGGAGGTGGGGCAAGGAGAGCCCCTTAGCAAGCTTACCAGATGGAAGCTCCACCCCCTCAGAATGCGCCCTCGGGTCTGCATCAGGAAAATCTACTTTACCCGGTGGTTCGGACTTCCCCTTTGCAGCAAGCGAATTTTCCAAATCGACCCCAGTGGTTGCTGGTTTGAGATACAATTTATGGGGAAGAGATATTTTGAAGGCTTGTGGTGCATCTGTTTATATACCACCCTCGCAGGATTTTTAATTGGGGCCGTTGGGCAACAAGAAAAATTTTATTGTATCAGACCCACTCCTCTAACATGGAGATCTAATAACCCAGTCTGGGTACCCCAATGGCCCCTCCCTGCAGAGAAAGCCCAGGCTTTACGTGATATAGTGCAGCACCAGTTACAGGTGGGGCACATTGAGCCCACGTCCAGCCCCTGGAACAGCCCAGTGTTTGTAATAAAAAAGAAATCAGGGAAATTTCGAATGTTAATAGATCTCAGGGCGGTTAACACCACCCTAGAGCCCATGGGAACCCTACAGCCTGGCCTCCCCTCTCCTAATTTAGTGCCATCTGGATGGCCTGTGACAGTCATAGACATCCAAGATTGTTTTTTCTCTATCCCATTATCCCCAGAAGATAGAAAGAGATTTGCCTTTACCATACCCGCTACCAATAATGCAGGACCAGATTTAAGATATCAGTGGAAGGTCCTGCCCCAAGGAATGTGCTGCAGTCCCACCTTATGTCAGGCTTATGTGGGAAGAGTGCTGGACCCTATCAGGGACAAATGGCCTAAAGCCACAATACTTCACTATATGGACGATATTTTATTAGCCACCAGCAGTCATGAGACACTAGCAAGATTAGTAAAAGAAACTGTCTCTGCACTTGCTCATTATGGTTTGGTGGTGGCCCCTGACAAAGTCCAACAAAATTACCCACTTATATACCTAGGCCTTCGTATGGAGGCTGTCTCTATTAGCAATCAAATTCCTGAACTAGTGCTTGATAAGATAACCACCTTGAATCACTTCCAAAAGTTAGTGGGACAGATCCAATGGCTCAGGGCCCGAACACCCATTCCTCCTGCTGTAATGCAGCCTTTATATGATATATTAAAAGGAAATTCAGATTTAAACTCCCCTCGGGCATGGACTCCTGCTGCTAAGGCAGCAGTGTCCCAAATATTCTCACTTGCTGCCCAATCCCAGACCGCCAGATGGGACCCCAAAGATAGAATAGAGGTCTCCTTGGTCAATCAACAGAGTCCTTTTTGTGTTATACACCAAGGTCCCAAATTGTTAGAATTTGTATATGCAAAGAAGGCTCACAAGGTACTGCCAAATTATTATGAGATGTTAGGACAACTAGCCTTAGCTGCAGTACAAAGGGCTGTCCACTTGTCTGGACAGCGACCTTTACTTTACTTGAATTTTGAACCTGGACAGAGAGAAGCCATTATGCAAACCTATTGGTCTTGGGCACATTGCTCCCAATGGGCCGAGATAAGTCCTCATTCCTCCTGTCTGCTTCTCCCTATGCTAGAGCAAATAACCTTAGTACCACCCCAAAGAAAGGTTATGGGAGAACCTGTTCAAGGCTCAAATGTTTTCACTGATGCTACAAAAAATTATAAGGCCTCTATTTATCATGAGGCCTCCAAGGAAATAACAGTATTAGAAACCCCCTATGACTCTACCCAGAAAAATGAGCTCTTTGCCATCCTCCAGGCTTGCAGTAAATATCCTGAGCCTATAAACATAATCTCTGATAGTCTATATGCAGTAAAGGTTCTTAAATGCATAGAGGATGCTGTCCTCCAACCTCATAAGTCCACCATATCCTCTCTCCTGAGGGAATTACAGCAAATTTTGTTGCAGCGAAAAAACCCCCTTTACATTCTCCATGTTTATTCTCATCATTTTTGATGAGAGGCATTATTGAAGGCAATGATGTAGCGGATCGTGCTTTACAGTGCTCCCTACTGCCAGTCCTCACCCCTCCTGAACAAGCCCATGATTTTTTACACCTACCAGCGAGCTCCCTGAGACGCCTGTATGGTTTAACTCGTGAACAGGCTCGACAAATTGTGAGGCGATGTGTGTGCTGTGTTCCTTTTCTCCCCCCTCCACCCAGTAAGGGGATTAACCCACGAGGTCTTTTTCCCAATGACTTGTGGCAAATGGATGTCACTCATCTTGGCCGTGTCACTATCCATGTCTGCATTGATACTTTTTCCAAATTTATAATGGCCACTGTATCCAGTAAGGAGAACACCCCATCAGTTATTAAGCATCTGTACCATTGTTTTGCCTCTGTGGGGATCCCTCATGTCATTAAAACTGACAATGGGCCTGCCTATTTATCTACACAAATGACTGCCTTTTTTACATCCTTTGGCATTAAGCATGTTACAGGGATCCCCTATAACCCCACAGGTCAGGCTATTGTTGAGCGAGCCCATCGTACCTTGAAAGCTACCCTCATTAAACAAAAAGGGGGAGTAGGAGGTCGGGGCTCAGGGCGATGGCCTACCCAAGCAGATGTGGATAAAGCTTTATATACATACAATTTTCTCTGTCTAGATAGAGACACGGGCCTATCCCCTAGCATGCTACAGCTAATAACACCACCCACTTGTAATTCATCTGGCCCTTTAAAAACAGCACTACATGCACCATCCCTTAACCAGAAAGTCCTCTGGAAGGACGATGAAGGAAACTGGCAAGGCCCATCTGTAGTGTTGTGGAGAGGGCCGGGGTATTTATGTCTTACAGATTCTGATGGCCAGAGCCGCTGGGTACCAGAAAGAAGAACAAAACGAGTTGAAGAAGCCCCGGGAGAGACAACAAGGATGGGAGAAGAAACACAGTCAGCAGAAAATTCAAAGAGAGCAGAAAGAAAAGACAGTTAGGATGTCTACTCTGAGTAAAACTGTTTTCACTTTTGCACGATCAGGACTTTGCCACAGGTTGCACCAGCTCCAGTGCCCTGGGAGACACGAGAGAATGGCTGGGGGCACTTGGCGTTGGCAGCATCCATCTTCGAGGAGTTCCAGATACAGGACTTATATAGTGGACAGCAATTGCTTGCCTCAAAAATAGAGGAACTGGCCAATAAATTCGCCCAAGCCCTCCAAGTGCAGGCTGATATTGATCAGCAGCTGGAGGAGCAGATTGAAAAAGTAGCATTGGCTACTCAGGACATTGGGAATGAACTTATGTGGCTGGAATTGAGACAGCAGTTGCCATGCGATGGCTGATATTGATCCATTTGTGTAACACCCTTAAACCATAACGCCACTTGCGACACCATTTCACAAAGTATAATGACACTCTCTTTTCTTTTCTATTTGATGTAATGTTACCTGTGCCTTTTCCCAGATCTAGGTTACAAATCTTTCCTCTGTACTCCAGGCTTTGCGGGTGTTGATTAGACTGGCACGGTACATATCTGACACTTGGCACCAACATGAGACTGATGATATTGTTCATCACCTTAGTGATTGGATTAAGCTTATGTCTTTCCCCATCCCCTCCTTTGTAACCCATTGGGCATTTGTTACTCCTTTTGCATTTATACTGTTATTGTTACTACCCACTATTTTAGGAGGTTTTCTTAGGATTCTTAGAGGTTTTGTAGAGGCACTCAGTACCGAAGGCCTAGTATGGAGACCCCGTCTCCACCCCTCTATTAAACAAAAAGGGGGAATTGTGAGGGACTGTCTGATGTTGGCAGCTGCCAGTCGGGTACTGTGGCATGGGTAAGGTAAGATCTGGGTATTTTGGAAGTCGAGGCAGGGACTGTGGTAGGCAGAGTCGTGTGTACTGGGATGGGCTGGATTCGGAGAAGCCATGAGGCAATTGGGCAATGCTATGAGATAAGCTGGGTGCAAGGAAGTAGCCGAGCCTGAACTCCTGAGGCAAGGGGCGGTGCCACGTGGGAGTGGGATGGCAGAGGACTGAGTTCCCTCTGCTTAGTCCCCTCCCTATATGCAACGTCATCCCCAGATGCCTCTTGTGACCTTCCTGACCTTGTGCAGCACTGACCCAGTCCCCTCCTGAGTCTGACTTCCTAGGTCACGTACTCTTGTCTACGCGTCAATCCCAGATGCCTCCTTCCTGTATCCAATCCTAGCCTCCTATGTCACTCCCTCCCCCTTGGTGTGCTAAACTCAGACAGCCCCTTCCAGTATCTGACCCTACAATCATTGGCTAGTAGCGGGCTGGGGAGGAGGGGCTAAGTAGGTACTTAGGAACAAGCGTGGTCAGAACACACGTGCGCTCTCCCCTGGCTCCTGCTCTGTTGCTCTGGCCTTGCTGCTTGGGCTTGCTATGATGGTTTGCTGTGTTGGCCTCTGAATAAAACTCTGGTGTTGGTGCCTTCCCATGGCTTGTCTCTGTGTGGTGATCCGGCTGAGGACCGAAGACCCGGGAATGGGTAAGACTCTGGCGGTGCTCTTCTCATAGGAGAAGTGGGTACTGGCGCACGACTGGCAGAGGGTCAGCGAGCGGCCCGTATAA
>NW_020948415.1:0-2750 GCF_900497805.2 Vombatus ursinus | reverse complement strand
CGGTGGAGAAGGGCCAGTGGTCAGCTCTCGAGCAGTTCTGATGGGGGAGGGAGCCAGAGGGAACGCTTTTTGTCCAGAGCCCTGTTGTTGGCTGGTATGGCCCCTCTGTGCACCGGGCCCCTCACCCTCCTCTTCCACCAGCTTGTTCTCTCTGCCTTTTGAGTCCAGACCCCCTGAGCACTGGAATCAGGACCCGGTGGCAGCTGATGCTGATGGGGAGCTGCCAGTGATTCTCTTAAGCAGGAGACTTCTAGCTGTTCTCTTAATGCCTTTCCATAAAATTAAATGAAGTTAAAAGCTGAAACAAACCTGCTCTCTGGAAATCACTAGCAAAGCTTTGAATGGTTGACAAAACACCCTTGCCCTGGAGAGCGTTTCTAAGGGGAATGTTCTAGGATAGCTTCATAGACTCGATCAAAATAAATGACCCACAGTCAGGCAGATTTCAAAACAAAACATCAGCAAGGCCTCCTTTGAAAGGCACCTTACTCCATTGGCGCATAACTGGGGGGGGGCAAAGGGGAGAGTACGTTGTCTTGTCAGGTTGGGCGCCCTCCCGTTCACGAGAGGGCTGCCAGCTTCCTGTTCCACCTGTTCTTTCTTTGGTACGAGAGCTGACCGTGGAGCAGGAGCTGGTGAGCTGACAGCTCTTGTCCAGAGCCTGACAGAGATCTATAATTAGTGAGAGCCAGGCTCACGCTCCGCTAGCGAGCTGTCCACGGGAGTGGTTGGGTAATGGAAGTCATCCAGCGAGGCTTTGGATTGCTGCCTTGGCACCCGGGAACTGTGGGGAAACCTTCTTGAAGATGGATCTCTACTTACTTTACTGGAAACTTTACTGACCTTTCTCTGGAGGGCATGCCCTGAGCCCCATGAGGACCTCTTGAGCTAACGACAGGCCATCTGAATTGCTCGTCCAAGAGAGCTCCAGGCCACGATGGTAGCTGGAGCCTCAGATCTGGGAGTGACCCTAGTCCAGTGGTGAAAATGCGGAAGAATGGGAGTGTGGCCTGCGGACCAGGGGTCTGGCTTATTCTGAAAGCACCTTGCATTGGCATTCTCCGCTGTGGTGAGGTGTTGGAATGATCGTTACCGTGTGTGGCTCCAAATCAGAACTAGGAGCAACGGGGGAAGATAGGGAGAGAGATTTGAACTCAGTAACAAGAAGAAGAAATTTTCTAGCCATTGGAGCTGTTAAAAAAGGAAAAGGCTCTATTGCCTTGCGAGTAAAACATTCCCATCATTAGAGGAATTCACAGAGGCGGATGAACCAACTATGTGACGGAGGGGTCTCCCTGCCCTCCGGGAATCTGGGTGGAGGTGCGGTTTGCCACGGCAGGCTGCTCTGACTTCCTCTTTCTAGGACTGTGTTGCTTCACCCAGGGCGGTTCTAGACAGAGCCCTTCTGGGACGAGTTTACCCTGGGCCACATTTTGGAAACAGATTAATTTTGAGGTGGTACTTTCCCTGTGTGCCACAGTAATCAGAAAGAAGCCAGCTGAAAATGAAAATCAATAAAAAAAAATATACTGCCTTAGAAATGGGGGGACAAAAAGTTAAAAGTAGGGCAGAGTGAGTGAGTGCTTTGTGATACAAATGGGTGATTTTTCCATGTGGAGTTGAAGAGGAGAGCTCAGTGGAGTTGGAAAAGAGAAGGGGCAAGTGAGATTTTCTCAGTGTTTATCCAGTTTTGTCAGAGAAAGTTTCACCAACTCTGTCTCTCTGTCTTTCTCTCTGTCTCTCTCTGCCTCTCAGTGTATCTAGTGGAAAGTAGCACTGTGAGCCCCAAGAGGAGCAGTTATTTATCAATTCAAGGAATATTTGGCTTATGAACAGTACACTCCCAGGCTTTGGTTGGTTGGCAAAATAAGGACCCTGCACACGGAATGGATGAGATCAGACATTTTACACAGAAAAGTGGTATGAGGAATGGTAGGGGCACTTCCAAATGAGGCGGGGATGGCTTCCATCCAGTGAGAGGTTTGGTTAGAACCAGGAGGGATTGTGGAGTTTCCCTAGAGCCTAGGCCATGTGTACAGGAGTAGAGACAAAGCTGGAAACGATGGCAGATCTCAGAGAACTGAACTTCTGGTCAAGATGGCGGGTGAAAGGTTGTAGAAGAACCCAGCTCTCACTCATATACTCTAGAAAGGTTCTCAAAAGAGCACCAGACTGAAAAATGAGCAAGAAATCCAAAGAGAAATGGTAAACTCCTTCATCCGGACCCGGAGAGGAGGCAGTAGCAAAGGGGTCCTGCCAGGGAAGTCGGGGCAAGGTCTGGTCAAACCAGGAGTCTGTCAGCACTCTAAACAGATGCGGCAGGGGCACCTGAAGCCTACAGCTCCCTTTGACTAGGCGGCAAGAAGCATGGACTCCTCTGATGGGGAGCTTCAGTGGCGTTGGAGGACACGAGGAGGCAATGCCCTCCCTAGAAGGTCCCAGTGGGGACCCTCTGAATGGGGGAAACTTCAAAAGGCTCTGAAGACCAGCACCCCCTACCCAGCATAATCAGAGAGGACCCTCCCCTGGCCAGTCTTCTTAGCACAGGCCCGATAGAGTAGAAAATGGGCGGAGCCCAAGAAAGCGAGATGATCATCAGCGAGGCTGGTCAGCCCATCCACAGACGGTGACCAAGGGGATGGGGGAGTGGACACCATATCGCTGTCTTATCTAACAAGGCAAATGAGAGCTGAACCTACACATACACACACACACACACACACACACACACACACACACACACACACACA
>NW_020948414.1:0-2751 GCF_900497805.2 Vombatus ursinus | reverse complement strand
CGGTGGAGAAGGGCCAGTGGTCAGCTCTCGAGCAGTTCTGATGGGGGGAGGGAGCCAGAGGGAACGCTTTTTGTCCAGAGCCCTGTTGTTGGCTGGTATGGCCCCTCTGTGCACCGGGCCCCTCACCCTCCTCTTCCACCAGCTTGTTCTCTCTGCCTTTTGAGTCCAGACCCCCTGAGCACTGGAATCAGGACCCGGTGGCAGCTGATGCTGATGGGGAGCTGCCAGTGATTCTCTTAAGCAGGAGACTTCTAGCTGTTCTCTTAATGCCTTTCCATAAAATTAAATGAAGTTAAAAGCTGAAACAAACCTGCTCTCTGGAAATCACTAGCAAAGCTTTGAATGGTTGACAAAACACCCTTGCCCTGGAGAGCGTTTCTAAGGGGAATGTTCTAGGATAGCTTCATAGACTCGATCAAAATAAATGACCCACAGTCAGGCAGATTTCAAAACAAAACATCAGCAAGGCCTCCTTTGAAAGGCACCTTACTCCATTGGCGCATAACTGGGGGGGGGCAAAGGGGAGAGTACGTTGTCTTGTCAGGTTGGGCGCCCTCCCGTTCACGAGAGGGCTGCCAGCTTCCTGTTCCACCTGTTCTTTCTTTGGTACGAGAGCTGACCGTGGAGCAGGAGCTGGTGAGCTGACAGCTCTTGTCCAGAGCCTGACAGAGATCTATAATTAGTGAGAGCCAGGCTCACGCTCCGCTAGCGAGCTGTCCACGGGAGTGGTTGGGTAATGGAAGTCATCCAGCGAGGCTTTGGATTGCTGCCTTGGCACCCGGGAACTGTGGGGAAACCTTCTTGAAGATGGATCTCTACTTACTTTACTGGAAACTTTACTGACCTTTCTCTGGAGGGCATGCCCTGAGCCCCATGAGGACCTCTTGAGCTAACGACAGGCCATCTGAATTGCTCGTCCAAGAGAGCTCCAGGCCACGATGGTAGCTGGAGCCTCAGATCTGGGAGTGACCCTAGTCCAGTGGTGAAAATGCGGAAGAATGGGAGTGTGGCCTGCGGACCAGGGGTCTGGCTTATTCTGAAAGCACCTTGCATTGGCATTCTCCGCTGTGGTGAGGTGTTGGAATGATCGTTACCGTGTGTGGCTCCAAATCAGAACTAGGAGCAACGGGGGAAGATAGGGAGAGAGATTTGAACTCAGTAACAAGAAGAAGAAATTTTCTAGCCATTGGAGCTGTTAAAAAAGGAAAAGGCTCTATTGCCTTGCGAGTAAAACATTCCCATCATTAGAGGAATTCACAGAGGCGGATGAACCAACTATGTGACGGAGGGGTCTCCCTGCCCTCCGGGAATCTGGGTGGAGGTGCGGTTTGCCACGGCAGGCTGCTCTGACTTCCTCTTTCTAGGACTGTGTTGCTTCACCCAGGGCGGTTCTAGACAGAGCCCTTCTGGGACGAGTTTACCCTGGGCCACATTTTGGAAACAGATTAATTTTGAGGTGGTACTTTCCCTGTGTGCCACAGTAATCAGAAAGAAGCCAGCTGAAAATGAAAATCAATAAAAAAAAATATACTGCCTTAGAAATGGGGGGACAAAAAGTTAAAAGTAGGGCAGAGTGAGTGAGTGCTTTGTGATACAAATGGGTGATTTTTCCATGTGGAGTTGAAGAGGAGAGCTCAGTGGAGTTGGAAAAGAGAAGGGGCAAGTGAGATTTTCTCAGTGTTTATCCAGTTTTGTCAGAGAAAGTTTCACCAACTCTGTCTCTCTGTCTTTCTCTCTGTCTCTCTCTGCCTCTCAGTGTATCTAGTGGAAAGTAGCACTGTGAGCCCCAAGAGGAGCAGTTATTTATCAATTCAAGGAATATTTGGCTTATGAACAGTACACTCCCAGGCTTTGGTTGGTTGGCAAAATAAGGACCCTGCACACGGAATGGATGAGATCAGACATTTTACACAGAAAAGTGGTATGAGGAATGGTAGGGGCACTTCCAAATGAGGCGGGGATGGCTTCCATCCAGTGAGAGGTTTGGTTAGAACCAGGAGGGATTGTGGAGTTTCCCTAGAGCCTAGGCCATGTGTACAGGAGTAGAGACAAAGCTGGAAACGATGGCAGATCTCAGAGAACTGAACTTCTGGTCAAGATGGCGGGTGAAAGGTTGTAGAAGAACCCAGCTCTCACTCATATACTCTAGAAAGGTTCTCAAAAGAGCACCAGACTGAAAAATGAGCAAGAAATCCAAAGAGAAATGGTAAACTCCTTCATCCGGACCCGGAGAGGAGGCAGTAGCAAAGGGGTCCTGCCAGGGAAGTCGGGGCAAGGTCTGGTCAAACCAGGAGTCTGTCAGCACTCTAAACAGATGCGGCAGGGGCACCTGAAGCCTACAGCTCCCTTTGACTAGGCGGCAAGAAGCATGGACTCCTCTGATGGGGAGCTTCAGTGGCGTTGGAGGACACGAGGAGGCAATGCCCTCCCTAGAAGGTCCCAGTGGGGACCCTCTGAATGGGGGAAACTTCAAAAGGCTCTGAAGACCAGCACCCCCTACCCAGCATAATCAGAGAGGACCCTCCCCTGGCCAGTCTTCTTAGCACAGGCCCGATAGAGTAGAAAATGGGCGGAGCCCAAGAAAGCGAGATGATCATCAGCGAGGCTGGTCAGCCCATCCACAGACGGTGACCAAGGGGATGGGGGAGTGGACACCATATCGCTGTCTTATCTAACAAGGCAAATGAGAGCTGAACCTACACATACACACACACACACACACACACACACACACACACACACACACACACA
>NW_020948413.1:0-7869 GCF_900497805.2 Vombatus ursinus | reverse complement strand
CACACACACACACACACACACACACACACACACACACACACACACACGCACATGCACACGCACACACAAATTTGATGTAGAAATGCTAAACTAAGAGGAAAAGTAAAACTAAACTAAACTCAGGAGGGACAAGAAGAAGGTTCCAGAGGGTTTGAACAGAGAGAGAGTAGTTATGAGCAAAGTCCAACTTCAGAGTGCAGATCCTAAAGGGGGAATGGAAAGAAAGGGCAAGAGCCACTGATGGAGGGCTGGGTGAGGAGAAGAGAGGAGGGCAGTGGGATGGAAGCAGATCCCCTTGGGTATAGGCCACTTGACTTGATCCCATGACTTTTCGCTTACCACCTTCTTGGTTTTAAAGAGGAGCCTGGGGAACAAAGACAGGAAAAAAATATAAGAGGATATGATGAAGGGAAATACACAATTAAAAATCACAACTGTGAATGTGAATGGGAGGAATTTGTTCATGAAATGGAAGAAGCCACAGGATGGGTTACAAAGCAAAATGAAACAAAAGGTTGTTTACAAGAAATATACTTGAAACAAAAAGTCATATGCCAATGAGGGCTTAGAGCAGAATTTATTATTCTTTAGGCAAGTTCAAAAAAGCAATCATGATCTCAGACAAGATAAAAAATAGGATAGTTAAGAAACAGGAAAAATATATCATTTTTTTTTAGTTAATTTATTTTGGTTTATCAGCAATCACTTACATAAGCTTTTAAGTTTTAAATTTTTCTCCCCCTCCCCACGACAGTTCACAATCTGATATAGGCTTTACATATACATTCCTATTAAAAATATTTTCACATTAGTGATGTTGTAAGTAAGAATTGGAACCAATGGGAGGAACCACCAGAAAGAGGAAACAAAACACAACAGAAGAAAAAAAAATAGCAAATAGTATGCTTCAATCTGCATTCAGACTCCATAATTCTTTCTTTGGATGTGGATAGCATTTTCCGTCATGAGGCCTTTGGAGACGTCTTAGATCCTTGTATTGCTGAGAAGGGTTGAGTCTGTCAATATTAGTCATTGCACAATGTGGCTGCTACTGTGTACAACGTTCTCCTGGTTCTGCTCACTTCACTCAGCATCAGTCCATACGAGTCTTTCCAGGTTTTTCTGAAGTCTGCCTGTTCATCATTTCTTATAGCACAATAGTATTCTGTTACATTCATATACTACAGCTTGTTCAGCCTTTCCCCAATTGATGGATATCCTCTTAATTTCCAACTCTTTGCCACCACAAAAAGAGCTGCTATAAATATTTTTTGTACATGTGGGTCCTTTTCCCATTTGTGTGGTCTCTTTGGGATAGAGCCCTAGAAGTGCTATTGCTGGGTCAAAGAGTATGCACATTTTTACAGCCCTTTGGGCGTAGTTCCAAATTGCTCTCCAAAATGGTTGGATCATTTCACAACTTCACCAACAATGCATTAGTGTTTCATTTTTCCCACATCTTCTCCAACATTGATCATTTTCCTGTTTTGTCATATTGGCCAATCTGATCGGTGTGATGTGGTATTTCAGAGTTGTTTTGCTTTGCATTTCTCTGATCAATAGTGATTTAGAGCATTTTTTCATATGACTATAGTTGGCTTTAATTTCTTCATCTGAGAACTGCCTGTTCATATCCTTTGATCATTTATCAATTGGGGAATGATTTGTATTCTTAATTCTCTATGTATTTTAGAAATGAGGCCCTTATCAGTGACATTGGTTGTAAAAATTCTTTCCCAATTTTCTACTTTCTTCTAATCTTGGTTGCATTGGTTTTGTTTGTGCAAAAACTTTTCAATTTAATGTAATCCAAGTTTTCCATTTTGCATTTCATAGTGTTCTCTCCCTCCTGTTTGTTCATGAATCCTTCTTTTCTCCATAAATCTGATAGGTAAACTATTCCTTGCTCTCCCAGTTTGTTTACAGTATCAGCCTTTATATCTAAATTATGAACCCATTTTGACTAAAAATATGTTATTCTTAAAAGCACCATTTAAATGAAATAATTGTGTGTGTGTGTGTGTGTGTGTGTGTGTACTGAATGACATAGTATCTTAGTATTTGAAGGAAAAGTTAATTACTAGGAGAAATAGAAAATAAAACAGTGATAGTTGGCTACCTCAATATACAGCTCTCAGATCTAGATAAATCCAACAAAAAGGATCTGAATAGGACTTAAAAGTTAGATATGATATATTTCTTGCAGTTATTGAGTGGGAATATAAAGGAATAAACACATTTTAGCTGTGCAAGCCAGCTTTACAAAAATTAACCATTCTGGGCATAATAGCCCACAGAAATATTAAAAGCAAAAATATCAAACATATATCAGAATTCAATAAAAATTAAAATCACTAAAGCCCTTTGAAGACAGGTTTCCAACTCACATGAAGACTAAATCATTTAATTCTAGAGAATTGGTGTGTCAAAATTTATAATTTACTTCTGAAACAAATTATAGAAGCAACTGATAATTTTATCAAAGAAAATAACAAAATGAAACAAACCTAGCACACCTTTTTTTGGGATTCAGCAAAAGTAGTCCTAGAGGAAAATTTATCTATAAACATTTTCATCAACAAAAAAGATAAAGAACAGATCGATAAATTGAGCATGCAACTAAACAACCTGGAAAACCAACCAATCTAAAAGCCTTGACTAAATACTGACATAGAAATTTTGAAAATCAAAAAAGAGATTAAGAAAATTGAAAGCAAAAAACAAAATGGACAAATAAAACTAAGGGATTTTTTTTTTGAGGGGGGGAGCAATAAGTAGTAAAATTGGTAAAAACCTAAGTTAATCTGTTTTTTAAAAAAGAGAAGAAAACCAATCGCCAATATTTTAAAAAACCCAATAAAAGAGAATTACTAACAAAGAGGAACTAAGGGAAATGAAGTATTTTACATAATAATTTGCTGATTAACCAACAGATAAAAAAATCCAATAAAAGAATTCCATCACTTTCCTAAGTCATGGTTTTTTTTTTTTTTTTTTTTTTTTTTTTTTTTGATCCATTCCCCAGTTGAAGAGTGCCTGCTTTGCTTCTCATCCTTGGTCACCATAAAGAGTGCTGCTATGAATATTTTGGTATATATTGGACTTCTTGTTTTTATCTCTGACTTCCCATATGTGTCCAGTAGTGCGGTGCTGAGTCAAGGGCATGGAGAACACAGTCACTTTTCTTTCATAATTCCAACATGAAATAGACAGTTGGAACACTTGATGGGCCATTTGGGTGCCGGCCTTGCCACATCCCCTCCATCATTGGCTGTTTCCGTTTTTTTTTTTTTTTTTGCATTAGCTTTTATTCCACAGAATGTCCACGTAGTGTCCAGGCATTGGAACTTGGGAGAGAGTTTAGGGCCTGAGGTGTTAGTTTTGATTCATCTGCATTAAGGTGAGGTTTGGATCCATGGAAACTAATGAGATCACCAAATTGGCTTGAGAAAAAAAGAGAAGAGAGGCCGAATGCCCTTGCAGAGTGTGTGGATGTAGATGGTGATCCCACAAAGGAGATTGAGAAGGAGCAGTTAGGTAGGTGGGAGGAGAGCCGGGACAAAGCGGGTTTTCCAAAGCCATGGAAGGGGAGAGTGTCTAGGAAGAAGGGGCTGGTCACAAGCGCCAAAGCTTGGACAGGTCATTGGGAAATGAGGCTGGAGAGATCTGCTGGGGCCAGATAGTCAAGATTCATCTCCTGTGTCATTTGCGTCTCTTCTGAGTACATGTTTCTTTGGGTGTTTGGGTGGTGGAGATATTGAAGAATGTCAGGTGTTGGAAAAAGTCATAGAGGTTGCCTAGTTTCACTGATATCTGAGCCAGAATTCACTGTGCTTGCCTGAATCCTCTTTAGAGTATCTCCTCAGAAGGGTCATCCAGTCCCTTCTGGTAGATCTCGAGTGAGGAAACACTCATTCTTTAAAAAATGCAACACAATCAAATCATTAATCACTTTTGTTTTTATATCACCTTATGTTGGAATGAACTCCCACCCCACCATGCCTTGGTGCCCATGGAGTACTTCATCGTCACAAAGAAGAAAAAAGGAAGGGAAAAAAAAACCAAAATAAAACAAAACACTCAGGCCAGCAATACTTAGCAAAACCCCATCGTACGTGGCATGACATGTAATGTTCCACGCCACCCCAGTGATCCCTACCTCTGAGAAGAAGGCATGGAGCTATAGGGGACACATTCTGTTCTTGGGTGGTTTTATTTGGGGGTGTTTTCTTTATGTTGACTTGAAAACCTCTTCTGTCATTTCCCCCATCTCCAGGAGCCATAATTGCAGCTTTCCTCCCTTCTTTTTTCATTGTTTAAGTAGCTCATAAGACTCCCTTCAAACCACTTCTGTCTGCCTCCCAAAGTAGTCAAGCCATCTGCTTTTTTATGAGTTTTAGGAAACTTAGTTTTGTGTGTTACTCACTTCTTTCTTAAAAATGCCTTTGAGCTTTTAGAGGAAGAAGGAAGGATTCAGTGGAACTCTGTGACCTGAAGAGATGGAGATTCTTCTGTTGTGTTTGGTCCCTTTTGTGAACTTGCAGTGACTGTGCCTTTGGGTGATTAGAGATGGCTTTTGGAGGCCTATTCTCTAGGTTATTTGGATGTGTTATGAATGTCATGCATCTGTGTTCCTCCTTTAATAATGAGAATTGAATAGTTTGCAAGAAGGATTTAAGGTCCATAAATATTTAACAGCTTTTTGGATGCAGAAATTACCCAAGAAATCCTTCAGAATATGATGTATGCAGCATATGTCAACTAGTAAGCAGGATGATATGAGTTGGGCTTTGGAGTCCAGGACTTAAGCAATCTTGTTCTGCCATGCATCTTGCCATAACCCTTGGATTGCTAGCTTCTCTGAGGTGCCCTTGCTGAGAAAATGTGCTATTTATTACTTTGCTCTTCTAAGTGCATGTGTGTCCTAAATAGAGATAAAAAAATCAACTTAATTACTTAAGAAATTTTTCCTTAAGAGTGAATGAATTACCAGGAAAAATGAATTGTTTGTCCAAGATAACTTTGTTTCAGTGTTATAGATGAGGACAAATTAATTTCTTCATGAAGATTAGGAGCTGGTTAGTCTGTGAGGGGAGTGAAATGTACACTGAAAGGTACATTCACCACATCTGGACAGAAGCTGGGCCATGGGAACTGGTGGGAAAATGGAATATGAATTATGGGGGCAACAGAAGAAGAGATTGAGTACAGGCCCCTTCTGCAGCTGTTAGTCTAAGAATGAGAATGGAATTCACATTGAATCTGAACATTGCAGTGAACAGAATGATGAGTAGAGAGTCAGCTGTTTGGCCTGGGCTTTGGTCCCACTCTGCCCCTCCACCGTTGGGACCAATGAGCCCCATCTTTCTGAGATGGAGGAGCCGAAAGAACATGCCAGAACCCCAGGCTCGGAGGCAATGGGAGTTGGTTGTTTCCTCCTCTTGACACCAGTTTTGGGTATCTACTGAGGATCTGGAAGGCAAAAGCCAAAAAAAAAAAAAAAATCAAAATGGAGACTTCAAACATGTAGATTGTCATGTGAGAAAGGCAGAATAATGAGTGTGGTCCTTATTTGCTGAGGCCAGAAAGAGTTTTAATGGAAAAGTGGAGAATAAATGAACTCTTTTTATCCTCAGCTACTACATTAAGTCCATTTTATTTTTCAGGAAGCAATTATTTGATACTGATTGAATGCATTTAAAAATCTTTGAACCTTTAAATATGTTGTTATTGGCAATTAAAGTCTTTTCACTCCTTGGTTTTGAATTTGCTGGAGGTCAACTGGATGCTTTGTCTCAGAAAGGTGTTTGCAGAATGAAGAAACTGTCTTTTTTTGTTGCTGCTTTTATTTTTTTAAAGAAAAGACTATATTGAGGGAAGGGTAGATGGGAGAATTTGATTTGTTTTCTAGTTAACAAAAGCTGAAAGTGAGTAGGTTGACTTTTCTTTTGAGGTAGATAATAAAAATTCCACATGATGGATTGTTTTAATTTCTCTTGGATTGGATCTGTGGGAAATGAGAAAATAGAATTTGGAATTGAGGAACTTAACCTTTCCACTTTGTCAATTAACATACCTTTAAGAATCAAGAAATTTCTAGTTCTGTGTGTACCTTTAATGAGAGAGAATTGTTGTATTCCCATCATCAGGTGCATTTGCAGGACTTTAACAAAGCATGTGAATCAATCGGTCAAGAAGCATTTTTGAAGCCCCTACTATGTGCTGGGTACTGGGGATACAGATAGAGAAGGAAACAATCTTTGCTTGCAAGTAGCGGACATCTGAAGGGGGAGACAAAGTGGATATCATTGCGTGTGTGTGTACACACATATATATGTGCTTGTGTCATAATATATTATTAAATACAATATATGTAAATATGTATAGCATTAATATCAAGTGACTAAATACACATGTACACAAAGTAGTTCATTACAAGGGGGTCTGGGGGAGGCCCAATAGCAGCCATGGAGCTTCGTGTGGAAGGTGGTATCTGAGCTGCTTCCTAAAGGCAGAGACAGACTCTCTGAGGCTGAGGTTGGGGCGGGGCATCCAAGACGAACAAAGTGATAGGAAATGGGATAAGTAGGGGGATCACATTGTCGGGTGTACTCTGAAGGAAATGACTCGATTAGCAGTTTATAGGATGGACTGGAATGGTCCAGGTAATCTAGGTGAGAGGTGATGAGTCCAGAACTAAGGTGGGTGGTGTGTGAGTGGGGAGGGGTCAGATATGAAAGATACTGTGAAGGTAGAAGTGGGGACAGTTGGCAACTGATTGTCGTTTAAGGGTGAGGGAGGAGTCAAGGAAAATACTTTGATTATGAACCAGAGACACTGGGAAAATGGAAACTTTAGAAGAAGGGAGGGTTGATGGGGAAAGTTGATGGGTTGAATTATGTGGATTTTACAATGTTTTTGGGACATCCAATTTGAAATCCAGTAGGCATTTGGTGATCTGGGATTGCGGATAAGTGGAGAAACCAAGGCTGGATATATAATCTAGGAGTTATCCACACTTAGGGTACTCCCAGTGCCCTCTGCCCTTCTGGTCAGAGGGCTGGCGAGCCAAGAATTCCTCCCCAAACTTCCATTTAAAAAGGGCTTCCAGGCCAGCCATTTCTTCATTTCCTACCAGCCACACTTCTTTGGACTGAATGCTTGTCAATACTCTTTGATGATATCAAGGGGCTTTGAGATGAAAAGAATGGGAAGAGAGAACCCTTATTAAATGTTTGTTTTTTTCTTTTTTTGCTTAAATAAGAGGTAAAATCAGGTGAGAAGGAGTTGAGGAGGGGAGGAGGAGAAGGTGGAGCTGAGAGAAGAGAAAGTGTGGAATAGCTTCTGAGGGGAGTGAGATAGGAAATCAGTTAGGGGGGACTAAAAAGACTGCCTTGTTGCAGTGAGATTGGATAGCATGAATTTGGATTGTGCCCCATCAGCATAATTGTGAGCCTTCCTCTAGCGTCATTCAGCTGCTTGTGAGTAGGAGCTGAGGAAGAAGATAGGGGCTATTCCATGGCTAAGGTTTGGTGGGAGTAATCCAGGGCTGAAATTTGGCAAAAGGGCAGAGATAGGATAAGGGAAGAGGGTAAGGGATTGGAATGCAGAAAAAAGTATGGAGTAGAATGGTTCACTCTTGGATTGAGGCTAGAGAGAGAGAGGAAAGTGGAGATAGCAGAGGTAATGAATGAACTGAGAAAGGGGTAAGGGAACTGGAGGTCTCAGTGTAGCAGCGGGTGAAGCTTAGGAAGGGAGGGTTGTCATTCACTTCAAGCCCACAGACACTAAGTCCCCACTGTGTTGGATGCCCTGTGTTTGTGGGGGGGAGGGGGGGCGGTTGGGGAGTGAATCTGAGACGAAGAAAAC
>NW_020948412.1:0-7870 GCF_900497805.2 Vombatus ursinus | reverse complement strand
CACACACACACACACACACACACACACACACACACACACACACACACGCACATGCACACGCACACACAAATTTGATGTAGAAATGCTAAACTAAGAGGAAAAGTAAAACTAAACTAAACTCAGGAGGGACAAGAAGAAGGTTCCAGAGGGTTTGAACAGAGAGAGAGTAGTTATGAGCAAAGTCCAACTTCAGAGTGCAGATCCTAAAGGGGGAATGGAAAGAAAGGGCAAGAGCCACTGATGGAGGGCTGGGTGAGGAGAAGAGAGGAGGGCAGTGGGATGGAAGCAGATCCCCTTGGGTATAGGCCACTTGACTTGATCCCATGACTTTTCGCTTACCACCTTCTTGGTTTTAAAGAGGAGCCTGGGGAACAAAGACAGGAAAAAAATATAAGAGGATATGATGAAGGGAAATACACAATTAAAAATCACAACTGTGAATGTGAATGGGAGGAATTTGTTCATGAAATGGAAGAAGCCACAGGATGGGTTACAAAGCAAAATGAAACAAAAGGTTGTTTACAAGAAATATACTTGAAACAAAAAGTCATATGCCAATGAGGGCTTAGAGCAGAATTTATTATTCTTTAGGCAAGTTCAAAAAAGCAATCATGATCTCAGACAAGATAAAAAATAGGATAGTTAAGAAACAGGAAAAATATATCATTTTTTTTTAGTTAATTTATTTTGGTTTATCAGCAATCACTTACATAAGCTTTTAAGTTTTAAATTTTTCTCCCCCTCCCCACGACAGTTCACAATCTGATATAGGCTTTACATATACATTCCTATTAAAAATATTTTCACATTAGTGATGTTGTAAGTAAGAATTGGAACCAATGGGAGGAACCACCAGAAAGAGGAAACAAAACACAACAGAAGAAAAAAAAATAGCAAATAGTATGCTTCAATCTGCATTCAGACTCCATAATTCTTTCTTTGGATGTGGATAGCATTTTCCGTCATGAGGCCTTTGGAGACGTCTTAGATCCTTGTATTGCTGAGAAGGGTTGAGTCTGTCAATATTAGTCATTGCACAATGTGGCTGCTACTGTGTACAACGTTCTCCTGGTTCTGCTCACTTCACTCAGCATCAGTCCATACGAGTCTTTCCAGGTTTTTCTGAAGTCTGCCTGTTCATCATTTCTTATAGCACAATAGTATTCTGTTACATTCATATACTACAGCTTGTTCAGCCTTTCCCCAATTGATGGATATCCTCTTAATTTCCAACTCTTTGCCACCACAAAAAGAGCTGCTATAAATATTTTTTGTACATGTGGGTCCTTTTCCCATTTGTGTGGTCTCTTTGGGATAGAGCCCTAGAAGTGCTATTGCTGGGTCAAAGAGTATGCACATTTTTACAGCCCTTTGGGCGTAGTTCCAAATTGCTCTCCAAAATGGTTGGATCATTTCACAACTTCACCAACAATGCATTAGTGTTTCATTTTTCCCACATCTTCTCCAACATTGATCATTTTCCTGTTTTGTCATATTGGCCAATCTGATCGGTGTGATGTGGTATTTCAGAGTTGTTTTGCTTTGCATTTCTCTGATCAATAGTGATTTAGAGCATTTTTTCATATGACTATAGTTGGCTTTAATTTCTTCATCTGAGAACTGCCTGTTCATATCCTTTGATCATTTATCAATTGGGGAATGATTTGTATTCTTAATTCTCTATGTATTTTAGAAATGAGGCCCTTATCAGTGACATTGGTTGTAAAAATTCTTTCCCAATTTTCTACTTTCTTCTAATCTTGGTTGCATTGGTTTTGTTTGTGCAAAAACTTTTCAATTTAATGTAATCCAAGTTTTCCATTTTGCATTTCATAGTGTTCTCTCCCTCCTGTTTGTTCATGAATCCTTCTTTTCTCCATAAATCTGATAGGTAAACTATTCCTTGCTCTCCCAGTTTGTTTACAGTATCAGCCTTTATATCTAAATTATGAACCCATTTTGACTAAAAATATGTTATTCTTAAAAGCACCATTTAAATGAAATAATTGTGTGTGTGTGTGTGTGTGTGTGTGTGTACTGAATGACATAGTATCTTAGTATTTGAAGGAAAAGTTAATTACTAGGAGAAATAGAAAATAAAACAGTGATAGTTGGCTACCTCAATATACAGCTCTCAGATCTAGATAAATCCAACAAAAAGGATCTGAATAGGACTTAAAAGTTAGATATGATATATTTCTTGCAGTTATTGAGTGGGAATATAAAGGAATAAACACATTTTAGCTGTGCAAGCCAGCTTTACAAAAATTAACCATTCTGGGCATAATAGCCCACAGAAATATTAAAAGCAAAAATATCAAACATATATCAGAATTCAATAAAAATTAAAATCACTAAAGCCCTTTGAAGACAGGTTTCCAACTCACATGAAGACTAAATCATTTAATTCTAGAGAATTGGTGTGTCAAAATTTATAATTTACTTCTGAAACAAATTATAGAAGCAACTGATAATTTTATCAAAGAAAATAACAAAATGAAACAAACCTAGCACACCTTTTTTTGGGATTCAGCAAAAGTAGTCCTAGAGGAAAATTTATCTATAAACATTTTCATCAACAAAAAAGATAAAGAACAGATCGATAAATTGAGCATGCAACTAAACAACCTGGAAAACCAACCAATCTAAAAGCCTTGACTAAATACTGACATAGAAATTTTGAAAATCAAAAAAGAGATTAAGAAAATTGAAAGCAAAAAACAAAATGGACAAATAAAACTAAGGGATTTTTTTTTTGAGGGGGGGAGCAATAAGTAGTAAAATTGGTAAAAACCTAAGTTAATCTGTTTTTTAAAAAAGAGAAGAAAACCAATCGCCAATATTTTAAAAAACCCAATAAAAGAGAATTACTAACAAAGAGGAACTAAGGGAAATGAAGTATTTTACATAATAATTTGCTGATTAACCAACAGATAAAAAAATCCAATAAAAGAATTCCATCACTTTCCTAAGTCATGGTTTTTTTTTTTTTTTTTTTTTTTTTTTTTTTTGATCCATTCCCCAGTTGAAGAGTGCCTGCTTTGCTTCTCATCCTTGGTCACCATAAAGAGTGCTGCTATGAATATTTTGGTATATATTGGACTTCTTGTTTTTATCTCTGACTTCCCATATGTGTCCAGTAGTGCGGTGCTGAGTCAAGGGCATGGAGAACACAGTCACTTTTCTTTCATAATTCCAACATGAAATAGACAGTTGGAACACTTGATGGGCCATTTGGGTGCCGGCCTTGCCACATCCCCTCCATCATTGGCTGTTTCCGTTTTTTTTTTTTTTTTTGCATTAGCTTTTATTCCACAGAATGTCCACGTAGTGTCCAGGCATTGGAACTTGGGAGAGAGTTTAGGGCCTGAGGTGTTAGTTTTGATTCATCTGCATTAAGGTGAGGTTTGGATCCATGGAAACTAATGAGATCACCAAATTGGCTTGAGAAAAAAAGAGAAGAGAGGCCGAATGCCCTTGCAGAGTGTGTGGATGTAGATGGTGATCCCACAAAGGAGATTGAGAAGGAGCAGTTAGGTAGGTGGGAGGAGAGCCGGGACAAAGCGGGTTTTCCAAAGCCATGGAAGGGGAGAGTGTCTAGGAAGAAGGGGCTGGTCACAAGCGCCAAAGCTTGGACAGGTCATTGGGAAATGAGGCTGGAGAGATCTGCTGGGGCCAGATAGTCAAGATTCATCTCCTGTGTCATTTGCGTCTCTTCTGAGTACATGTTTCTTTGGGTGTTTGGGTGGTGGAGATATTGAAGAATGTCAGGTGTTGGAAAAAGTCATAGAGGTTGCCTAGTTTCACTGATATCTGAGCCAGAATTCACTGTGCTTGCCTGAATCCTCTTTAGAGTATCTCCTCAGAAGGGTCATCCAGTCCCTTCTGGTAGATCTCGAGTGAGGAAACACTCATTCTTTAAAAAATGCAACACAATCAAATCATTAATCACTTTTGTTTTTATATCACCTTATGTTGGAATGAACTCCCACCCCACCATGCCTTGGTGCCCATGGAGTACTTCATCGTCACAAAGAAGAAAAAAGGAAGGGAAAAAAAAACCAAAATAAAACAAAACACTCAGGCCAGCAATACTTAGCAAAACCCCATCGTACGTGGCATGACATGTAATGTTCCACGCCACCCCAGTGATCCCTACCTCTGAGAAGAAGGCATGGAGCTATAGGGGACACATTCTGTTCTTGGGTGGTTTTATTTGGGGGTGTTTTCTTTATGTTGACTTGAAAACCTCTTCTGTCATTTCCCCCATCTCCAGGAGCCATAATTGCAGCTTTCCTCCCTTCTTTTTTCATTGTTTAAGTAGCTCATAAGACTCCCTTCAAACCACTTCTGTCTGCCTCCCAAAGTAGTCAAGCCATCTGCTTTTTTATGAGTTTTAGGAAACTTAGTTTTGTGTGTTACTCACTTCTTTCTTAAAAATGCCTTTGAGCTTTTAGAGGAAGAAGGAAGGATTCAGTGGAACTCTGTGACCTGAAGAGATGGAGATTCTTCTGTTGTGTTTGGTCCCTTTTGTGAACTTGCAGTGACTGTGCCTTTGGGTGATTAGAGATGGCTTTTGGAGGCCTATTCTCTAGGTTATTTGGATGTGTTATGAATGTCATGCATCTGTGTTCCTCCTTTAATAATGAGAATTGAATAGTTTGCAAGAAGGATTTAAGGTCCATAAATATTTAACAGCTTTTTGGATGCAGAAATTACCCAAGAAATCCTTCAGAATATGATGTATGCAGCATATGTCAACTAGTAAGCAGGATGATATGAGTTGGGCTTTGGAGTCCAGGACTTAAGCAATCTTGTTCTGCCATGCATCTTGCCATAACCCTTGGATTGCTAGCTTCTCTGAGGTGCCCTTGCTGAGAAAATGTGCTATTTATTACTTTGCTCTTCTAAGTGCATGTGTGTCCTAAATAGAGATAAAAAAATCAACTTAATTACTTAAGAAATTTTTCCTTAAGAGTGAATGAATTACCAGGAAAAATGAATTGTTTGTCCAAGATAACTTTGTTTCAGTGTTATAGATGAGGACAAATTAATTTCTTCATGAAGATTAGGAGCTGGTTAGTCTGTGAGGGGAGTGAAATGTACACTGAAAGGTACATTCACCACATCTGGACAGAAGCTGGGCCATGGGAACTGGTGGGAAAATGGAATATGAATTATGGGGGCAACAGAAGAAGAGATTGAGTACAGGCCCCTTCTGCAGCTGTTAGTCTAAGAATGAGAATGGAATTCACATTGAATCTGAACATTGCAGTGAACAGAATGATGAGTAGAGAGTCAGCTGTTTGGCCTGGGCTTTGGTCCCACTCTGCCCCTCCACCGTTGGGACCAATGAGCCCCATCTTTCTGAGATGGAGGAGCCGAAAGAACATGCCAGAACCCCAGGCTCGGAGGCAATGGGAGTTGGTTGTTTCCTCCTCTTGACACCAGTTTTGGGTATCTACTGAGGATCTGGAAGGCAAAAGCCAAAAAAAAAAAAAAAATCAAAATGGAGACTTCAAACATGTAGATTGTCATGTGAGAAAGGCAGAATAATGAGTGTGGTCCTTATTTGCTGAGGCCAGAAAGAGTTTTAATGGAAAAGTGGAGAATAAATGAACTCTTTTTATCCTCAGCTACTACATTAAGTCCATTTTATTTTTCAGGAAGCAATTATTTGATACTGATTGAATGCATTTAAAAATCTTTGAACCTTTAAATATGTTGTTATTGGCAATTAAAGTCTTTTCACTCCTTGGTTTTGAATTTGCTGGAGGTCAACTGGATGCTTTGTCTCAGAAAGGTGTTTGCAGAATGAAGAAACTGTCTTTTTTTGTTGCTGCTTTTATTTTTTTAAAGAAAAGACTATATTGAGGGAAGGGTAGATGGGAGAATTTGATTTGTTTTCTAGTTAACAAAAGCTGAAAGTGAGTAGGTTGACTTTTCTTTTGAGGTAGATAATAAAAATTCCACATGATGGATTGTTTTAATTTCTCTTGGATTGGATCTGTGGGAAATGAGAAAATAGAATTTGGAATTGAGGAACTTAACCTTTCCACTTTGTCAATTAACATACCTTTAAGAATCAAGAAATTTCTAGTTCTGTGTGTACCTTTAATGAGAGAGAATTGTTGTATTCCCATCATCAGGTGCATTTGCAGGACTTTAACAAAGCATGTGAATCAATCGGTCAAGAAGCATTTTTGAAGCCCCTACTATGTGCTGGGTACTGGGGATACAGATAGAGAAGGAAACAATCTTTGCTTGCAAGTAGCGGACATCTGAAGGGGGAGACAAAGTGGATATCATTGCGTGTGTGTGTACACACATATATATGTGCTTGTGTCATAATATATTATTAAATACAATATATGTAAATATGTATAGCATTAATATCAAGTGACTAAATACACATGTACACAAAGTAGTTCATTACAAGGGGGTCTGGGGGAGGCCCAATAGCAGCCATGGAGCTTCGTGTGGAAGGTGGTATCTGAGCTGCTTCCTAAAGGCAGAGACAGACTCTCTGAGGCTGAGGTTGGGGCGGGGCATCCAAGACGAACAAAGTGATAGGAAATGGGATAAGTAGGGGGATCACATTGTCGGGTGTACTCTGAAGGAAATGACTCGATTAGCAGTTTATAGGATGGACTGGAATGGTCCAGGTAATCTAGGTGAGAGGTGATGAGTCCAGAACTAAGGTGGGTGGTGTGTGAGTGGGGAGGGGTCAGATATGAAAGATACTGTGAAGGTAGAAGTGGGGACAGTTGGCAACTGATTGTCGTTTAAGGGTGAGGGAGGAGTCAAGGAAAATACTTTGATTATGAACCAGAGACACTGGGAAAATGGAAACTTTAGAAGAAGGGAGGGTTGATGGGGAAAGTTGATGGGTTGAATTATGTGGATTTTACAATGTTTTTGGGACATCCAATTTGAAATCCAGTAGGCATTTGGTGATCTGGGATTGCGGATAAGTGGAGAAACCAAGGCTGGATATATAATCTAGGAGTTATCCACACTTAGGGTACTCCCAGTGCCCTCTGCCCTTCTGGTCAGAGGGCTGGCGAGCCAAGAATTCCTCCCCAAACTTCCATTTAAAAAGGGCTTCCAGGCCAGCCATTTCTTCATTTCCTACCAGCCACACTTCTTTGGACTGAATGCTTGTCAATACTCTTTGATGATATCAAGGGGCTTTGAGATGAAAAGAATGGGAAGAGAGAACCCTTATTAAATGTTTGTTTTTTTCTTTTTTTGCTTAAATAAGAGGTAAAATCAGGTGAGAAGGAGTTGAGGAGGGGAGGAGGAGAAGGTGGAGCTGAGAGAAGAGAAAGTGTGGAATAGCTTCTGAGGGGAGTGAGATAGGAAATCAGTTAGGGGGGACTAAAAAGACTGCCTTGTTGCAGTGAGATTGGATAGCATGAATTTGGATTGTGCCCCATCAGCATAATTGTGAGCCTTCCTCTAGCGTCATTCAGCTGCTTGTGAGTAGGAGCTGAGGAAGAAGATAGGGGCTATTCCATGGCTAAGGTTTGGTGGGAGTAATCCAGGGCTGAAATTTGGCAAAAGGGCAGAGATAGGATAAGGGAAGAGGGTAAGGGATTGGAATGCAGAAAAAAGTATGGAGTAGAATGGTTCACTCTTGGATTGAGGCTAGAGAGAGAGAGGAAAGTGGAGATAGCAGAGGTAATGAATGAACTGAGAAAGGGGTAAGGGAACTGGAGGTCTCAGTGTAGCAGCGGGTGAAGCTTAGGAAGGGAGGGTTGTCATTCACTTCAAGCCCACAGACACTAAGTCCCCACTGTGTTGGATGCCCTGTGTTTGTGGGGGGGGAGGGGGGGCGGTTGGGGAGTGAATCTGAGACGAAGAAAAC
>NW_020948411.1:0-6617 GCF_900497805.2 Vombatus ursinus | reverse complement strand
TATCTATCTATCTATCTATCTATCTATCTATCTATCTATCTATCTATATTACAAACACATGTGTGTATACACATATGTATATATACACATGTTTCATTCACACTTTTCTTTTTCTTCTTTTCCTCCTCCTCTTCTTCCTCTTTCTCCTCTTTTGCTTCCTCTTTCTTCTCCTTTTCCTTCTCACTACCACTCCCCCAAACTCCCACAGTTTAGTCATCATGCCAACTCCCTGCTGTTTAGTAACCACTAGTAAGATAGCTTAGTCCCTGAAAAATAAAATTTGCAAGTGCAAAATTCAGTCTGCAGGGCCCAGTTATCCCCTCTTGTCTCCTCTTCACTAATATGTTCCTCCAGTCTTTCAACCAACAAAAGTGATGGAAGGCATAGAGAATAGTTCCTTTAAAGATAAGTTAAGCAGGTAAGGGCTCTTTAGCTTGAAGATGTAGTTAGCATATAATTCTTGCCTCTTTTATATCTATTACTCATGACTGCTACCCTAGGCAATATCCATCATGTTTTCTACCTTTTATATAGTTTTACATTGACCATTCCTTTTCTCATCCCTTCCTTGTCAAATCTCAAATCTTCCCCCAGTGTGTCACAGGACCCTAGAGTCTAGTGTGAGCCAGCTCCTCAACATTCTTAACATTCTTCCTTACATCCTTCCACTTCCTAATTCAACCGAAACCCAGCTCTACTTTGATGATATACCCACACATACTTTTTTTGTAATCTTCTCCAATGAAGGAAACACTTCCTACCCCCTTTCCACTCCTAGGGGGAGGTGGATAGGTCAGCATACTCCTTGTTCCTCATTTCTACTTCCAAGCTATTATTTTTAATCTATCCTTCCCTCCAATCTCAAAAGGAGAAGTAATGTATTCTTTCTTTCCCAGGCTACTAAATCTTGTGTGACCTTGGGCAAATCTTTTAATCTCTATGGGACTCAGTTTCCTCTTCTGCAAAATGAGAATTGGACTACCTTACAGCTTTATGTCTATGATGTTGTGAATTTATGTTCCCCCACCTCCTCTGGGACCTTGCTCTATTCATTGCCTCTTTTCCTTGTTTTGTTAATTTCAACTGACATGTATTAAGTGCCTACTATTACTAGGTACGGCACGATACTATAGGTACTAGAAGAGATAGGAAGTTCAGAAAAAAATATGATCTCTGCCCTCACCTTAAATCTCCCTCTACCACTGTCTCTATCTCTGTCTCTCTCATCTATGTATCTCTCTATGCATCTATGTATCTATCTACCTATCTCTCTAACTATTCATCCATACACTATGTACAAGCATTGTACTAAATGTTGGGGACCCAGACTCAAAAGGGAGACATCACGGAGCTTATATTCTAATAGGAAAAGATAGTACACATAGTAGAAGTGGTTGACACTTAAAGGTGCTTTACTTGGGAAGTCACAGGTGAGTAAGAAGCAATAATGAGCCCTTTCCAGAAGTAATGGAAGTATTGATTTGATTATAGTTCTCAGGGAAAGAAGCAGAAAGGTGGAGAGGAACATACACATAAGAGAAGATACTCTAACCTTGATATGGGTCAGTGAGTGGTAATTCATCAGTTTTCCTACTTCCCAAAGATTCCAGGAAAATAATTAGTTGGTAAACAATGTATCATCTGTTGTTCCCATTCCCAAATTTTTATTTTGAGCTCTTTGAATATTATAATTGGTTCAGGAAGCAAAGGATGGAGAAAAGCAAGAGAAGAAAGCCTAGGTCATCCCCTGTAGCCAACCTTGAATGTTTATTATTCATAGTATTAGTCAGTCAGTCAACAGGTATGCATTAAGTGCTTGCTATGAAACCTCTTGCTCTTATGGTCTTTGACTGAGGTCTCTGAGACATATTTTGTTATTTGCACATCGGGTTATGCAGTGGATGGGGTGCTGGGCCTGGAGTCAGGATGATCTGAGTTCAAATCCAACCTCAGACACTTCCTAGTTGTACGATCTTGGGTAAGTCATTTAACAACTGAGGTTTGCCTCAACTGTTAAATAGAGATAATAATAGCATCTACCTTCCAGGCTTGTTGTAAGTATCAAATGAGAAAATATTTGTAAAGCACTTAATTAGCCCAGTGCCTGACACATAGTGAACTCTATAGAAATACTAGATTATTGTTATTTATTATTCTTTTTATTGTTATTATATTCCCATAGACAAAGAGGAAAAACCTACAAAAATAAAGACATCCGCAAGTTGGACTATGGCCTGAATTTCTTATTTCTTAACTTGCCTGAGCTAGTCTTCAGATTTTTAACCATGCTATATAGATTTGATAAACAGGTCAAAAGTTACTTGGGAATTTTATTCAGTACATTATGTATCAGTGTCTTTCACCGATGAGGTATGTCAGCGAGCAAATACACACCCCATCATGGCTTTTCCAAATCCTGTCCCCCCACTTCAAACTCAAATTTTAACCTTCTCCACAGAACCTTCTCCCATCCCTCAACTCAGAAATAATTCCTTCCTCTTCTGAATGCCCCAAATACCTCTCTCATAACACTGCTTTTCAATTCATATTTTAGTGATCTGTGCCTCTGTTTTGGCTCTCTAATGAAACTGTGAGATTTTGGGAGACCAGGACTGTGTTTTGTTTTTAAATTTTAAAACTTCTAGAATGATGTCTTCTTGGTCATGGAAGGTGCCTAATTAATGTTTTCTTAATTCAATGGAATTGGCCTGACCAACACTCTCATTTTTTTCAGTTGACTCAGAAAAGCCAAAGGACTTGTTCAAGGTCATACAGGAATACATGTAAGTTTCTTTGATTCATTTATCTTATTTCCTCCCAGTTAGATTCATCTTTTTACTCCAGAGGACAGAATCATTTCTTGGAATTGATGAAAACATTGTTGTTTTGAGTTTTAGATGCTCAGTGTCTGAGAAGAAAGGAATGAATCAAAGAAGCATACATCTCTGGGGACCCATTACTTCTCTCTTTAATTCACTGCTGGAATCCAGTTATGTAGCAGAGACTTTCTCTCCTCCTGGAGGGGTGGGAAGGAGAAGCGGAAATTCCCAGACTACATTGGAAATTCCCAGCAGATGTCCAAGAGGATGACTTTTGGCTAGAAAACTCCTGGAATGTTGGGTTAAGTCCAGAAGCCTACTTTCAAATCATATCCTGGGCCAGAAGCCCAGTTTTTCTGGATGTGTTTACAGTTAAGAGTGAGAATGACTAAACAAAGCTTCTAGTGAGCCTTTCTCCCAGTTGAGTGGTGGCGGGTGATGGGGTTCTTGGAGATGAGAAAAGTAAGGACCCAAAGGAATATTAGAAAAGAAGATTTTCATCTTTTTAAAAAATATAACTTCATTCTCTCTTCCTTCCACCCTCAATACCACCTCCACTCCCAGAGGAAGGATGGAAATTTTCTTTTGATCAATAATCACAGTTTTCCTGCTGGATTACTGACCCCTCCCCAAATCCTCCCACATGCATCTCATTTAAGGAAAAAAAGGGAAGTGAAAGTGAGCTTCCTTCCTAAGGTTTCACTTAGTGGTAGTGTCCTCTGCCCCAGCATGAGTATGTTGTATTCTTACTCCAGAGCAAGTGTGTCAGGGCCTTGTGACCTCACGTTTATTGCTTCTCATCTCCAGCTCTCCCTTCCATGGTCCCATGTGGTAAACCTTTCAGGTCTTTGATGGTTACTCTTCACAGTTTTTTAAATTAAAAAAGTAACTGTTATTCAGTAATGGTGAGTCCTTTATCTCCCTCCTGTAGCAGTATGCTTTGTGTGTTCATGTTTGGGGCAGTTATCTTCCTAGGAGTAGTAATGTTCCCAGATACCTCCTCTGCCAAGCTGCTCCATATTCCTTACCTAACCTCCAGCATCTCCCATGTACACTGCCTTTACCTATTCTTCCATCCCCGCCCAGCATGGTCAGATGACCCCCTTTCTCCCTCCTCCCCTTTGGGATGCAATAGTCTCCCTAATCCCCAGTCTCATTGGTATAGAAAATGCCCATAGGAGCCATTGACATGTGTAGTTTAAAGGCAGAAATGAGGGAGAAAATGACAGAGGAGAAGGAAAGAATAGAAAGAGGTGAAAGAAAGAAGAGGGAAGGAGAGAAAGAGAAGAAGTGGCAGAAGTAGGGTAAGCAAGGATCTCCAGTGTTCTGTGGAATCTACTTTCACGCTACAAGTTGGCTTTCTCTGTAGCCTATGCTCATCTCCTTCTCCCTCCACTCATCACCCTCTCCTCATTCCTATATAGGATATGTCTTTGTCATGAAGCTACTAGGTAATACAACAGGCAAGAACACTGGTCTTGGAGTCAGGAAGACCTGAGTTCAAATCCCACTTCAGATACTTACTAGCTGTGTGATCCTAGGCAAGTCATATAACCTCTATTATCCTTACTTTCTTCATTTGTAAAATGAGGATAATAATATCACCTATCTCAAAGAGTAGCTGTAAGAATCAAATCAGGTAACATAAGTACAGTCCTCTGTAAACTGAAAGTGCTATATATATGTTATGGTTATGATGATGAAGATGATGATACATAATGAATGAAAAATTCATATGGCCTCTATTGTAGCATACAGTTGAAAGGGCATCCACTCATGTTAGATAGTTATGTCTCAGACAGGTGCTATTGATGGACCAATAAGAGGAGGGTGTCAAGCTGGGTGGCATCTGGGAAACTACATAGCATGTTCCATGATCTTAATCTGCTTCTGGGCCACAAACACTGACCACTTGAACCCAGGCATTAGTGCTCTGTGACCATGTGATTAATGTTATGTTGATGCTCTATTCATTTGAATCATAGAATGCCACAGTCTTAAGAGAAACTGACCTAAAGGACACTAGAAACATACTCTGTGTGTGTGTGTGTGTGTATGTGTGTGTGAGAGAGAGAGAGAGAGAGAGACACACACACAACAGGCCACTATAAATTATGAATGATGATTTCACAGGAGAAAAGGCCTAAAAAGCATCATCAAGGTTGTCTATTGTATTAAAGGATGTTGGACACAAAATAAGTGTGAGAAATAACCAATGGATAGTCCAAGTATGGCACTGGTTTTTGTGAAATGTTAAAATAATTAGATGATGGTCTCAAGCATATTGAAAGTATTTTCTATAGAAAAGAGTTTTTTTAACTTCTTTATTTTATTCATTCATTCTTTTGTTAACTCATTTATTCAGCTATTCATTCATTTACTTACTTATTCATATATTTATTTACTTGCTCCTTCCTTCCTGACTTTCTTTTCTCTCTTTCTCTTCCTTCCTTTTCTTTTCTTTTCCTTTCTCCTTTTCCTTTTCTTTTGTTTCTTTTTCTTCTCCTTCCTGCATCTCCCTATCTCTCTCTGACTGGAAATACAAAGGATATTCACAGGCCAATCCGATGCTGATCAGCACAGAAACTTTGACTTGCTTTGTTTTTCAACCTGGGCTGGTTCACCTAACCTTAGCCAACCTGGTGGCTTCCATCTCGAGATCTCACTATATTAATGCCTAACATAGTGTGGATACTCAATTGGCTTATCTCACTGCAGCTAAGAACTCTTGAGCTCAAGATCTCTTCCAGCTTCAGTCTTCTGGATGGCAATGATTATATGCATGCACCATCATACCTGGTTTTTTCCACTTCTTTATAAAACTGTTATAGATAACTTTTTCTTACATTACAATTATTTCTGAATATTCATTTTCTCCCCCTCTCAAAACAAAACAATGAGGTGTGTCTTAATTTTTTTGTTTTTTTTTGTTTTCAACATTTACTTCCACAAGATTTTGAGTTTCAAATTTTCACCCCATCTTGCCCCTCCCCCCACCCCAAGATGGCATGCATGCTGAATACCCCTTCCCCTAGTCTGCCTTCCCTTCTATCTCTCCCCGCCCCTTCTCTTATCCCCTTCCCCTTCAATTTTCCTGTAGGGCAGGATAGATTTCTGTACCCCATTTCCTGTATTTCTTATTTCCCAGTTGCATGTGAAAACATTTTTTTAAAACATGTGTTTTTAAAACTTTGGGTTCCAAATTTTCTCCCTTCCTCCCTCTCCTCATCCACCCTCATTGATAAGGCAAGCAACTAAATATAGGTTATATATGTGCAGTTATGCAAAACACTTCCATAGTAGACATGCTGTGAAAAACTAACTCTATTTCCCTTAATCCTATCCCTCTCCCCATTTATTCTATTCTTTCTTTTGACCCTGACCCTCCTCAGAAGTACTTGCTTCTGATTACCCCCTTTCCCAATCTGCCCTCCTCTCTATCATCCCCCTACTCTCTTTTCCCCTTCCCACCCCCATTTTCCTGTAGGGTAAGACAGATTTCTATACCCAATTGAGTGTGTATGTTATTCCCTCCTTTAGTCAAACTCTATGACAATAAGATTCACTCATTCCCTCTCACCTTCCCCCATTTCCCCTCCAATGCAGGATCCTTTTCTTTTCTGTTTTTTTTTTGTGAGATAATTTACCCCGTTCTACCTCTCCATTTCTCCTTCTCCTAGTATAATCCCCTCTCACCCCTTAATTTTATTCTCCAGATATGACCTCTTCATCTTCAACTCACCCTGTGCCCTCTATCTATCTATCTATCTATCTATCTATCTATCTATCTATCTATCT
>NW_020948410.1:0-6617 GCF_900497805.2 Vombatus ursinus | reverse complement strand
TATCTATCTATCTATCTATCTATCTATCTATCTATCTATCTATCTATATTACAAACACATGTGTGTATACACATATGTATATATACACATGTTTCATTCACACTTTTCTTTTTCTTCTTTTCCTCCTCCTCTTCTTCCTCTTTCTCCTCTTTTGCTTCCTCTTTCTTCTCCTTTTCCTTCTCACTACCACTCCCCCAAACTCCCACAGTTTAGTCATCATGCCAACTCCCTGCTGTTTAGTAACCACTAGTAAGATAGCTTAGTCCCTGAAAAATAAAATTTGCAAGTGCAAAATTCAGTCTGCAGGGCCCAGTTATCCCCTCTTGTCTCCTCTTCACTAATATGTTCCTCCAGTCTTTCAACCAACAAAAGTGATGGAAGGCATAGAGAATAGTTCCTTTAAAGATAAGTTAAGCAGGTAAGGGCTCTTTAGCTTGAAGATGTAGTTAGCATATAATTCTTGCCTCTTTTATATCTATTACTCATGACTGCTACCCTAGGCAATATCCATCATGTTTTCTACCTTTTATATAGTTTTACATTGACCATTCCTTTTCTCATCCCTTCCTTGTCAAATCTCAAATCTTCCCCCAGTGTGTCACAGGACCCTAGAGTCTAGTGTGAGCCAGCTCCTCAACATTCTTAACATTCTTCCTTACATCCTTCCACTTCCTAATTCAACCGAAACCCAGCTCTACTTTGATGATATACCCACACATACTTTTTTTGTAATCTTCTCCAATGAAGGAAACACTTCCTACCCCCTTTCCACTCCTAGGGGGAGGTGGATAGGTCAGCATACTCCTTGTTCCTCATTTCTACTTCCAAGCTATTATTTTTAATCTATCCTTCCCTCCAATCTCAAAAGGAGAAGTAATGTATTCTTTCTTTCCCAGGCTACTAAATCTTGTGTGACCTTGGGCAAATCTTTTAATCTCTATGGGACTCAGTTTCCTCTTCTGCAAAATGAGAATTGGACTACCTTACAGCTTTATGTCTATGATGTTGTGAATTTATGTTCCCCCACCTCCTCTGGGACCTTGCTCTATTCATTGCCTCTTTTCCTTGTTTTGTTAATTTCAACTGACATGTATTAAGTGCCTACTATTACTAGGTACGGCACGATACTATAGGTACTAGAAGAGATAGGAAGTTCAGAAAAAAATATGATCTCTGCCCTCACCTTAAATCTCCCTCTACCACTGTCTCTATCTCTGTCTCTCTCATCTATGTATCTCTCTATGCATCTATGTATCTATCTACCTATCTCTCTAACTATTCATCCATACACTATGTACAAGCATTGTACTAAATGTTGGGGACCCAGACTCAAAAGGGAGACATCACGGAGCTTATATTCTAATAGGAAAAGATAGTACACATAGTAGAAGTGGTTGACACTTAAAGGTGCTTTACTTGGGAAGTCACAGGTGAGTAAGAAGCAATAATGAGCCCTTTCCAGAAGTAATGGAAGTATTGATTTGATTATAGTTCTCAGGGAAAGAAGCAGAAAGGTGGAGAGGAACATACACATAAGAGAAGATACTCTAACCTTGATATGGGTCAGTGAGTGGTAATTCATCAGTTTTCCTACTTCCCAAAGATTCCAGGAAAATAATTAGTTGGTAAACAATGTATCATCTGTTGTTCCCATTCCCAAATTTTTATTTTGAGCTCTTTGAATATTATAATTGGTTCAGGAAGCAAAGGATGGAGAAAAGCAAGAGAAGAAAGCCTAGGTCATCCCCTGTAGCCAACCTTGAATGTTTATTATTCATAGTATTAGTCAGTCAGTCAACAGGTATGCATTAAGTGCTTGCTATGAAACCTCTTGCTCTTATGGTCTTTGACTGAGGTCTCTGAGACATATTTTGTTATTTGCACATCGGGTTATGCAGTGGATGGGGTGCTGGGCCTGGAGTCAGGATGATCTGAGTTCAAATCCAACCTCAGACACTTCCTAGTTGTACGATCTTGGGTAAGTCATTTAACAACTGAGGTTTGCCTCAACTGTTAAATAGAGATAATAATAGCATCTACCTTCCAGGCTTGTTGTAAGTATCAAATGAGAAAATATTTGTAAAGCACTTAATTAGCCCAGTGCCTGACACATAGTGAACTCTATAGAAATACTAGATTATTGTTATTTATTATTCTTTTTATTGTTATTATATTCCCATAGACAAAGAGGAAAAACCTACAAAAATAAAGACATCCGCAAGTTGGACTATGGCCTGAATTTCTTATTTCTTAACTTGCCTGAGCTAGTCTTCAGATTTTTAACCATGCTATATAGATTTGATAAACAGGTCAAAAGTTACTTGGGAATTTTATTCAGTACATTATGTATCAGTGTCTTTCACCGATGAGGTATGTCAGCGAGCAAATACACACCCCATCATGGCTTTTCCAAATCCTGTCCCCCCACTTCAAACTCAAATTTTAACCTTCTCCACAGAACCTTCTCCCATCCCTCAACTCAGAAATAATTCCTTCCTCTTCTGAATGCCCCAAATACCTCTCTCATAACACTGCTTTTCAATTCATATTTTAGTGATCTGTGCCTCTGTTTTGGCTCTCTAATGAAACTGTGAGATTTTGGGAGACCAGGACTGTGTTTTGTTTTTAAATTTTAAAACTTCTAGAATGATGTCTTCTTGGTCATGGAAGGTGCCTAATTAATGTTTTCTTAATTCAATGGAATTGGCCTGACCAACACTCTCATTTTTTTCAGTTGACTCAGAAAAGCCAAAGGACTTGTTCAAGGTCATACAGGAATACATGTAAGTTTCTTTGATTCATTTATCTTATTTCCTCCCAGTTAGATTCATCTTTTTACTCCAGAGGACAGAATCATTTCTTGGAATTGATGAAAACATTGTTGTTTTGAGTTTTAGATGCTCAGTGTCTGAGAAGAAAGGAATGAATCAAAGAAGCATACATCTCTGGGGACCCATTACTTCTCTCTTTAATTCACTGCTGGAATCCAGTTATGTAGCAGAGACTTTCTCTCCTCCTGGAGGGGTGGGAAGGAGAAGCGGAAATTCCCAGACTACATTGGAAATTCCCAGCAGATGTCCAAGAGGATGACTTTTGGCTAGAAAACTCCTGGAATGTTGGGTTAAGTCCAGAAGCCTACTTTCAAATCATATCCTGGGCCAGAAGCCCAGTTTTTCTGGATGTGTTTACAGTTAAGAGTGAGAATGACTAAACAAAGCTTCTAGTGAGCCTTTCTCCCAGTTGAGTGGTGGCGGGTGATGGGGTTCTTGGAGATGAGAAAAGTAAGGACCCAAAGGAATATTAGAAAAGAAGATTTTCATCTTTTTAAAAAATATAACTTCATTCTCTCTTCCTTCCACCCTCAATACCACCTCCACTCCCAGAGGAAGGATGGAAATTTTCTTTTGATCAATAATCACAGTTTTCCTGCTGGATTACTGACCCCTCCCCAAATCCTCCCACATGCATCTCATTTAAGGAAAAAAAGGGAAGTGAAAGTGAGCTTCCTTCCTAAGGTTTCACTTAGTGGTAGTGTCCTCTGCCCCAGCATGAGTATGTTGTATTCTTACTCCAGAGCAAGTGTGTCAGGGCCTTGTGACCTCACGTTTATTGCTTCTCATCTCCAGCTCTCCCTTCCATGGTCCCATGTGGTAAACCTTTCAGGTCTTTGATGGTTACTCTTCACAGTTTTTTAAATTAAAAAAGTAACTGTTATTCAGTAATGGTGAGTCCTTTATCTCCCTCCTGTAGCAGTATGCTTTGTGTGTTCATGTTTGGGGCAGTTATCTTCCTAGGAGTAGTAATGTTCCCAGATACCTCCTCTGCCAAGCTGCTCCATATTCCTTACCTAACCTCCAGCATCTCCCATGTACACTGCCTTTACCTATTCTTCCATCCCCGCCCAGCATGGTCAGATGACCCCCTTTCTCCCTCCTCCCCTTTGGGATGCAATAGTCTCCCTAATCCCCAGTCTCATTGGTATAGAAAATGCCCATAGGAGCCATTGACATGTGTAGTTTAAAGGCAGAAATGAGGGAGAAAATGACAGAGGAGAAGGAAAGAATAGAAAGAGGTGAAAGAAAGAAGAGGGAAGGAGAGAAAGAGAAGAAGTGGCAGAAGTAGGGTAAGCAAGGATCTCCAGTGTTCTGTGGAATCTACTTTCACGCTACAAGTTGGCTTTCTCTGTAGCCTATGCTCATCTCCTTCTCCCTCCACTCATCACCCTCTCCTCATTCCTATATAGGATATGTCTTTGTCATGAAGCTACTAGGTAATACAACAGGCAAGAACACTGGTCTTGGAGTCAGGAAGACCTGAGTTCAAATCCCACTTCAGATACTTACTAGCTGTGTGATCCTAGGCAAGTCATATAACCTCTATTATCCTTACTTTCTTCATTTGTAAAATGAGGATAATAATATCACCTATCTCAAAGAGTAGCTGTAAGAATCAAATCAGGTAACATAAGTACAGTCCTCTGTAAACTGAAAGTGCTATATATATGTTATGGTTATGATGATGAAGATGATGATACATAATGAATGAAAAATTCATATGGCCTCTATTGTAGCATACAGTTGAAAGGGCATCCACTCATGTTAGATAGTTATGTCTCAGACAGGTGCTATTGATGGACCAATAAGAGGAGGGTGTCAAGCTGGGTGGCATCTGGGAAACTACATAGCATGTTCCATGATCTTAATCTGCTTCTGGGCCACAAACACTGACCACTTGAACCCAGGCATTAGTGCTCTGTGACCATGTGATTAATGTTATGTTGATGCTCTATTCATTTGAATCATAGAATGCCACAGTCTTAAGAGAAACTGACCTAAAGGACACTAGAAACATACTCTGTGTGTGTGTGTGTGTGTATGTGTGTGTGAGAGAGAGAGAGAGAGAGAGACACACACACAACAGGCCACTATAAATTATGAATGATGATTTCACAGGAGAAAAGGCCTAAAAAGCATCATCAAGGTTGTCTATTGTATTAAAGGATGTTGGACACAAAATAAGTGTGAGAAATAACCAATGGATAGTCCAAGTATGGCACTGGTTTTTGTGAAATGTTAAAATAATTAGATGATGGTCTCAAGCATATTGAAAGTATTTTCTATAGAAAAGAGTTTTTTTAACTTCTTTATTTTATTCATTCATTCTTTTGTTAACTCATTTATTCAGCTATTCATTCATTTACTTACTTATTCATATATTTATTTACTTGCTCCTTCCTTCCTGACTTTCTTTTCTCTCTTTCTCTTCCTTCCTTTTCTTTTCTTTTCCTTTCTCCTTTTCCTTTTCTTTTGTTTCTTTTTCTTCTCCTTCCTGCATCTCCCTATCTCTCTCTGACTGGAAATACAAAGGATATTCACAGGCCAATCCGATGCTGATCAGCACAGAAACTTTGACTTGCTTTGTTTTTCAACCTGGGCTGGTTCACCTAACCTTAGCCAACCTGGTGGCTTCCATCTCGAGATCTCACTATATTAATGCCTAACATAGTGTGGATACTCAATTGGCTTATCTCACTGCAGCTAAGAACTCTTGAGCTCAAGATCTCTTCCAGCTTCAGTCTTCTGGATGGCAATGATTATATGCATGCACCATCATACCTGGTTTTTTCCACTTCTTTATAAAACTGTTATAGATAACTTTTTCTTACATTACAATTATTTCTGAATATTCATTTTCTCCCCCTCTCAAAACAAAACAATGAGGTGTGTCTTAATTTTTTTGTTTTTTTTTGTTTTCAACATTTACTTCCACAAGATTTTGAGTTTCAAATTTTCACCCCATCTTGCCCCTCCCCCCACCCCAAGATGGCATGCATGCTGAATACCCCTTCCCCTAGTCTGCCTTCCCTTCTATCTCTCCCCGCCCCTTCTCTTATCCCCTTCCCCTTCAATTTTCCTGTAGGGCAGGATAGATTTCTGTACCCCATTTCCTGTATTTCTTATTTCCCAGTTGCATGTGAAAACATTTTTTTAAAACATGTGTTTTTAAAACTTTGGGTTCCAAATTTTCTCCCTTCCTCCCTCTCCTCATCCACCCTCATTGATAAGGCAAGCAACTAAATATAGGTTATATATGTGCAGTTATGCAAAACACTTCCATAGTAGACATGCTGTGAAAAACTAACTCTATTTCCCTTAATCCTATCCCTCTCCCCATTTATTCTATTCTTTCTTTTGACCCTGACCCTCCTCAGAAGTACTTGCTTCTGATTACCCCCTTTCCCAATCTGCCCTCCTCTCTATCATCCCCCTACTCTCTTTTCCCCTTCCCACCCCCATTTTCCTGTAGGGTAAGACAGATTTCTATACCCAATTGAGTGTGTATGTTATTCCCTCCTTTAGTCAAACTCTATGACAATAAGATTCACTCATTCCCTCTCACCTTCCCCCATTTCCCCTCCAATGCAGGATCCTTTTCTTTTCTGTTTTTTTTTTGTGAGATAATTTACCCCGTTCTACCTCTCCATTTCTCCTTCTCCTAGTATAATCCCCTCTCACCCCTTAATTTTATTCTCCAGATATGACCTCTTCATCTTCAACTCACCCTGTGCCCTCTATCTATCTATCTATCTATCTATCTATCTATCTATCTATCTATCT
>NW_020948409.1:0-5100 GCF_900497805.2 Vombatus ursinus | reverse complement strand
TCTATCTATCTATCTATCTATCTATCTATCTATCTATCTATCTATCTATCTATCTATCTATCTAATATCTATCTATCTACACGCATAAAATTTTTTCCCTCCAACTACCCTAATACTGACAAAGGTCTCATGAGTTACAAATATCATATTTCCATGCAGCAATGTAAATGGTTCAACCATAATAAGTCTCTTAGGATTTTCTCTTTCCTGTTTACCTCTTCATGTTCCACTTGAGTCTTGTATTTGAAAATCAAATTTTCAATTCAGCTCTGGTCTTTTCATCAAGAATGCCTGAAAGTCCTCTATTTCACTGAATGACCATTTTTTCCCCTGAAGGATTATACTCAGTTTTGCTGGGTAGGTGATTCTTGGTTGTAATCCTATCTCCTTTGCCCTCAGGAATATTATATTCTATGCCCTTTGGTCCCTTAATGTAGAAGCAGCTAAATCTTGTGTTATCCTGATTGCATTTCCACAATAATTAAATTATTTCTTTCTGGCTGCTTGTAATATTTTTTCCTTGACCTGGGAACTCTGGAATTTGGCCACAATATTCCTAGGAGTTTTCCTTTGGGGATCTCTTTCAGGAGGAGATCAGTGGATTCTTTCAATTTCTATTTTGCCTTCTGGTTCTAAAATATCAGGACAGTTTTCCTGGATAATTTCTTGAAAGATGATGTCTAGGCTCTTTTTTTGATCATGGCTTTCAGATAGTCCAATAATTTTTAAATTCTCTCTCCTGGATCCATTTTCCAGGTCAGTTGTTTTTTCCAATAAGATATTTCACATTGTTTTCTAATTTTTCATTCTTTTGGATTTGTTTTACAGTGTCTTGATTTCTCATAAAGTCACTAGCTTCCAATTGCTCTATTCTAATTTTTAAGGAAGTATTTTCTTCAGTAATCTTTTGGACTTCCTTTTCCATTTGGCCAATTTTGCTTTTTAGGACATTCTTTTCCTCATTGGCTTTTTGGACCTCTTTTGCCATTTGGGTTAGGCTATTTTTTAGGGTGTTATTTTCTTCAGTATTTTTTTGGGTCTTCTTTAGCAAGCTGTTGACTTGTTTTCCATGATTTTATTGCAAAACTCTCAGTTTTTCCTCTACTTCTCTAACTTGCTTCTTCTAATCCCTTTTGAGCTCTTCCAAGGCCTTGGACTGATTCATATTTTTCTTGGAGGATTTGGATGTAGGAGCTTTGACTTTGCTGTCTTCTTCTGGTTGTATGTTTTGATCTTCTTTGTCACCAAAGTAAGCTAATATAGTCTGATTCTTTTTGCACTGCTTACTCATGATCCTGACCAGTTACTTGAGTTTTAAACTCTTTGTTAAGATAAAAGTCTGCTTCTAATGTGGAGAATGTTCTGTCCCAAGCTTTGGGCGTTTGTAGAGCTGTTTTCAGAGATACTTCTAGGGATCTGAAAATTTTCAGTTCTTCCAAGGTGCTATGATAAGGGGCAAGTTGTTTTCTCTCCACCACAACAACAAGCTCCACCACACCAGCATTCCTCCTCATTCCAAGACCGCCCCTCAGAACTGTGACCCAGATCCAAGCACTGGTAAAGCAAGAGATTCCTGCCTCAGCACTGGCAAAGAGATCCCTGCAATCCCCCTCTGATCAGCCACTTGATTCCCCCTCAGTCTGTGGGCCAGAAGCTAAGGAAACAGTGCCGGCTCTTGGGGTGGCTGAGACCTTCTTCTCTCACTGCAGTCACAGACTTTTCCCACTGACTGTCCAAGTTGTCTTTGGCATTCATGGGTTGAGAAGTCTGGAAACTGCCACAGCTGCCTGCTATTCAGTCCTCTGAGGCCTGCTCCAGGGTTGTTGCGGCCTGCTCGCCCACCCCGAACTGCGTTCCTCTCCCCACCCGGTACGATATACCCTTCTGATCAACCATCCAGGATGTTTTGGGCTGGAAATTTGTTTCACTCTGTCTTTTTGTGGGTTCTGCTGCTGTAGAACTTGTTTAGAGCCATTTTTATAGGTATTGGGGGGAGAGCGCAAACAAGTCACTGCTTTCCCTCTGCCATCTTGACTCTGCCTCGGTGTGTCTTAATTTTAACAAACGAAAACAGTTATGCAAAGTCAACAAACACAGTTACTTCATCTTATAGTCTATGAAGTATGCAATATTTGTGGTCCTCTACCTTTCCACTTTGAAGAGGGAAGTGCCTTTCATGGCAGTTTTCTGAGGACAACATTTATTATTACAATCACTCAGCATTTGGTTTTACTGTAGTGTTCTTTTTCATTTACATTATTGCAATCATTGTGTATATTGTTCTCTTGGTTCTATTTATTTCATTCTGAATCAACTTTCATAAGCTTACCCATGTTTTTCTGAGTTAGTCATATTCATAATTTAGTACAAGAACATTCTATCACATTCATATGCCACAATTTGTTCAGCCATTCCCAAATCAATGGGGCACCATTTTCTTTCATTTTTTTACTATTTTATAAAGTGCTACTGTGAACTTGTTGGTATACATGGGACTTTTCTTTATGATGTCTATCTCCTAGAGAGAAATGACAAGTAGTGGGATATCAGGGTCAAAGACTATGAAAAGTTTACTGACTTTTCTTACATTGTTCCAACTTATTTCCCATAACAGTTGGCCCAATTTACGTCTACCAACAATGTATTAGTCTACATGGCTTTCCTCAGACCCTTCAACATCAACTAATTTTTCCAACTTTTGTCATTTGTTAGGTGTGAGGTAAAAGACAAATTGTTTTAATTTTAATTTATTGCATTAGTGGTCATATAATGGTCATTGAGACCTTGGGATTTTTCTTTCAAAAACTGCCCATTTCCTTGGATCATGTGCCTATTGGGGGTTATCTCTAGGTTTCATACATGTGTGTTCATTCCTGGAGACATTGTGGCATAATGGATAGCCATCCTCAATGTGAGCAAAATCTGATTCAACTCTTTCCTCTGAACAATGCTGGCTATGTAACCCTGAGCAAAAAAGCCAAAAAGTCAAGCTAGTTTATGGCGAGGAAAGGGAGAGAAATGAGATAAGTGAAGTGGAGGGAAAGAGAGGGAAGATGCAGTTAATATTTTCTTATTTTTCTCTCTCATTGCAAAATGTTGCATGAAGAAAAAGGGAAGCATCGGATGCCAAACCAGTTCATTTGTTTAGTCTCACAGCTGGTAGGGAGAATCCATAGTTGCAAAAAATTGGTTTAACTCAGATACCATTCCTTCCCTACTTGCTTGAGCCGGTAGAAAGGGTGACAGAAGAAAAGAAGGCAGATGGCATGTGGGCAAGTGATTGGTTATCAAGACCAGAAGTCACTGAGCCTAGTAGACTGTTGGTAGAACTGTGAATTAGTCCAATCATTCTGGAAAGCAATTTGTAATTATCCTATGAGAGTGACTAAAATGGCCATACTCTTTGATTCAGTGTTTTCTACTGCTAGGCAAATATCCCAAGGAGCTCAAAGACAGAAGAACAGAGCAGTCTTGTTTGTGGTAGCAAAGCACTAGAAAACAGATGCCCATTGATTGGAGAATGACTAAACAAATTGTGGTATGTGAACATGATGTGATATTACTGAATGAAAGGGATAAATGATAGATATGAAGAATATAAAAAGGCATGGTAAGACATTAAAATTAACAAAAAACATTTATTAGGTGTTGGTGTGCCATATGCTGTGCTAAATAATGGGGATGCAAATATTAAAAACAAAACAGTCCCTGCTCTCAAGTTCACTCTAATTGGGAAAGATGACACATATATGAGTTCATCTATAAGGGGTATGTAAAGACCCAGAAGTCCTAAGGGTGCAGCAAGGTGTCTATCAGAGAGAGAGAATGAATCTAAGGATGGGAATATAGTAGGGAATTCTGGGTTCTTTTTGTCAGGGTACACTGGGGACAGGGTACCAGGTACTGGATACTGGATACAGGAGTAAAGCATACTGGAATCAGAGTCCAACCAGGAGGGGAAAAGGAGAATGGGACATTGGCAGGAAAGGCAGGAGTGGATTTTGGGCAGCTGGGGTAAGGGAGGGAAAGAACTGGGTTGGCACCAGCTTAAGTTAGTGCCCACCAGCTTCCTTAGAGAGATGGTGGGTGAGAAAACAATATGAAGAATGGCTGAAACAATGTAAATGGAACCACCAAGAAGGATTCCAAATTGAATTCTGTGTAATTGTAATGACTACACTTGACCCCACAGAAGTGAAATGAGAATGCACTTCCTGGCTGTGGAAAGACTAATGTACACTAATGTACTATTGGTGGAGCTGTGAATTGGTCCAACCATTCTGGAAAGCAATTTGGAGTCTTGCTAAAAAACTGACTAAAATATCTATACTCTTTCACTCAAGCATTGCCCTGCTCAGCATACACTCCAAGAAGGTTAAAGATAGGAAGAAAAATCCTATCTACATGAAAATAAATGATAGCACCACTTTTTGAAGGAGCAAAGACCTGGAAACAAAGAAGATGTGTTTTGATTGAGGAATGTCTAAACAAATTGTGGAGATGATGGAATATTGTTGAGTTAGAAGAAATGATCATTATGAGGAAACCTGGGAAGGCTAATATGAACTGTTGCAAACTAAAGTAACCTGACCAAGAGAACAGTGTGTATGAGTATTACAACAATGCCGATAGGAAGGCCAATGAAATAAACAGAATCAGAATGTTTGAAATGATCAAAAGTAACCCCAAAGAAGGTCAGCTAAGTGGTGCAGTGGTAAGAGTGCCAGATGTGGAGTCAGAAAGACTCATTTTCCTGAGTTCAAATCTAGCCTCAGACATGCACTAGCTGTGTGACCCTGGGTAAGTCACTTAATCCTGTTTGCTCCAGTTTCCTCATCTGTAAAATGAGCAGAAGAAGGAAACGGCAAACCACTCTAGTATCTTTGCCAAGAAAACCAGGATCATGAGGAGTCAGACACAACTGAAATGACTGAGCAGCAAAAACGACCCCAAAGAGAGAGAGGAGACTGCATTTGCCTTCCTTCTTAGCAGAGGTGAGGGACTATAAGGGAGAAACATAGTTTTACTGAACTGTTTTTTTTTTTACTATTTCTTTTTTTTTTTTTGCTTTATTATAAGGGATGGTTTTCATTATGGGGA
>NW_020948408.1:0-9396 GCF_900497805.2 Vombatus ursinus | reverse complement strand
TATCTATCTATCTATCTATCTATCTATCTATCTATCTATCTATCTATGGTGTAGTAAGCTTTCCAAGCCAGATTAAAAGCCATGTCCAATGGTGAGGCAAAGACTTCTCATGGTCCCCCAAGGATGTATCCTGGACCCTCTTCTCTTCTCTCTCTATACTGTTTCACTTGGTGAGCTCATCAGCTCCTAAGGATTCAACTAAGCAGGTGACTCTCAGATCTGTTTATCTTGTCCTAACCTCTCTTGACCATGTCTCCTATCTCCTATTGGACATCCTCAAATAGATGTCCCATAGAAATCTTAAACTCATTATGTCCAAAACTGAACTAATTACCCCACCCCAACACCAAATTCTCCTCCCTTCCAAACTTCCCTATTGCTCTCAGGAATACTGCCATGTTCCCAGTCATCCAGGCACCTGAGCTTGCTATCTAGGCATGATCCTTGAGGCCTCATTCTCTCTCACACTGTCCCCCTCTCAATATAAGATCTATTGCAATGCCCAATAGATACTGCTTTGCCGATGCCACTTGTATGTGGCCCCTTCTCTTGTCTGACACTCTAACCATACTGGTACTGGTCCTCACCACCTCATGCCTGAATTATTGTGATAGCCTGCTGGTTGGTCTCCCCACCTCCATGCTCTCCACACTCTAGTCCATCTTCCAGTTTGCTGCCATATGTACTGCTGGTCTGACCATGTCAACCTCTTATTCTATCAACTCTAGTGCTTCTCTATTACCTCTTGGATCAAATAAAAAATCCTCTGGTTTTTAAAGCCCTCCATAGCCTGATTCATTCCTATCTTCTCAGTTGTCTTACATGTTAATCTCTAGTTGATCTATGATCCAGTGACATCTCCTTGATGGTTCTCATATAAGATACTCGTCATCTCCTGATTCCATGCATTTTTACTGGTTGACCATGGATATACACTATTCCATGCTTGGAATATTCTTCCTCCTTCTCTCTGCCTCCCAATTTCCCTGACTTTCTTCAAGTTCAGCTAAAGTCCTATGTTCTGTAAGTAGCATTCCTCAATACTAGTGTCTTTCTGTTGAGATTACGTTCAGATTGGCCTTCATAGATCTTGAATGTACAAAGTGGTTTGCATGTTGTCTTTCTTAATAGAATTTTAGCTCCCTGAGGGCAAGAGCATGCTTTTGTCTTTCTTTACTATCCCCCTGTGCTCCACACAGTTCCTAGAACATAGTAAGCACTCAACAAATGCTTATAGAGTTGACCTGTTGAATTCACTGTTCCAAGATGATTTCATCATCATTTATAGCAGCTGCCTGACACCAAGTGTTGATTGCTTACTCAGAAGTGTCTGCAGAACTTACTGCAGAAGTGATAGCACTCTTGCCCAAATGCTCAGGGACCCTATCTACTGAAGTTTCCTTCTGTTCTTCTTCCTTTTCTGAGCTCCATGAAGAATTCAGTTGACAATGAGACCATAGCGCTGTCCTTGAAGTCTGCCATATTATATAGGGCATGGATCCAGCTGTCACAAGTACCATTTAATGAGAGGAACAGGACCCATTTTTTTTTTTTGCAGGGGTGCAGCATTCATTGTTAAAGGGGTTGCAGAAGTTGAAGCACATCTAGTATTCCCAGGATTTCCCTCTAAACTCTAAAGATTTCTTCCATTTGGAAAGATATAGTCACACCTTTTGGTGGTACCATTAGGCTTTTAGCCAGGTGTTCTGACTTTTATGGGAATAGTGTAGTGTGGTGGAAAGAGGAGTCTATTTAGATTTAGAAGTATCTGAGTCTAAATTCTTCAACTCCTACTTCTTAGGAATAGTATGACCCCTGACAAGTCATTTCCCTCCTCTGGCTTTTGGCCATATCACCTATAAACAGAGGAGGTTGGAATAGATTGTCTCTAAGGTTCTTCAGTTCTAGATTGTATGAGGGTTGGAATATAGTAAATAGATATTGGAGAGTACATGGGACCTAGAGGTAAAGTTTCGTAACCTTAGTCTATGGTTAAGATTACAGAAATAGTAATATTCCTTTAGCCATTTTTTTTCTCATTAATCTATTTCAAAGGATTATGCTCTTAGAACTGGAAGAGACCTTCCAAGTTATCAAGCCTATCCTCCTGATTCTGCAGATGAGGAAATCAAGGCACAGAGTGGTTAAATGTTTTGCTCTGGAACATACAACTGGTAAATGCTGGATGTAGGATTTGAATTTACACCTTTCTGACTCGAAGTTCAGTGTCCTATTCATGATCCTAGATGTATGTATAGGGACCATGCCTCTGAGTGCTCAATGAATTATTGTCCTCAAGTAGAAACCACTTAGTTAACTAATATTACTGAATTTCAGACAAAACCTTCATTATACAGATGTTTATCCCGCACACAGGGATTCCTGTAGTGGGAGGGATATTAGACTAGACCAGAGGTGTCAAAATAAAATAGAAACAGGGGTCACCAAGCTGTACATAAGGATCCCTATGGGCTGTGTATTGAGTTTGAAAATAACATTTCTTTATATATTTCCTTTTTTAATTTCCTTTTTTAGTTTGTTAAATATTTCCCAATTGTATTCTAACTTGGTTTGGGAAACTCCATAGTGTTGCAGGAATCATGTGGCCCAAGGGTTACACATTTGACATCTCTAGATTAGATTACCTTAAAAGACTTGTTCAACTTTACAATTCTATGGTTGTTCTTTCCCAAAATGTAAGCTCCATGACCATAGGGCTCATGTCATGATGTAAACAGAGGTGGACTTATTATTCACAGGACTTAGTTTAAATCTATTTTACTCATTAGTTGTGTGACCCTGGGCAAATCACAATCCCCTTTTTCCTGGGTATAATAATAATATTTATACTACCTACCCAACAGGGAGTACTGTGAGGGAAGTACCTTGCAAACTTGAAAGGAATGCTATTTTTAATTTATGATCTTATGTGCTGATGTTTCGTTAAATATTGGAATGAGCTTGGAGGAAGTGTTTGAGTGAGACAGGACAGGGGATTATATCATTGGTATTCTTGACCTTCAGACAACTAGCTCCATTCTCTAACAGGGGGTGGGGAACTACATGTGGACTTCTAGGTCCTCAAGTATGACCCTTTGACTGAATCCAAACTTCACAGAGCAAATCCCCTTAACAAAAGGATTTGTTTCGTAAAACTTGGATTCAGTCAAAGGGCCACATCTGAGGACCTAGAAGGACATATGTGGCCTCAAGGCTGCAGGTTCCCCACCTCTGCTTAGTGCATGAGTATCTCTGAGAAAGGAGATGGGGCTAGGAAATTATTTGCATGTGGTCACTTATGATAAAAATAGACTGAAGTTGATATTTAGTCTATTTGTACTCAGAACTAAGAGATTTCAAATCAGACAGGAAGAGAGAGAAATTGTTGTGAAGTTAAAAGTTTGGGGTGATGGGTAACTCTTGTGAATGGAGGCACATTGCTCTACTCAAAGCCGCACTGGTCTTGGAGTTCAGACCCGGGTTCCAATCTCATTTCTGCTATTTATTCTGTGACCTTGGGGAAGTCAGTCACCTCTGAGCTTCTATTTGCTCCTCCATAAAATGTATGGTTTGGATTCAATCTTTTCTAAGGCTATTTGGTTTTTCCCTTGGCATCCCCCAGTTCAACTCAACAAAATTTCTTGAAGCTAGTTTGAGTAAGGCATTATTCGAGGTTCTTTGAATTCACAGATGAAACTGGCAAGTCTGTAAAGGCTCAAGGAGTAGAGAGGGAAGATATGACAGGTATACATGGTATCGTTGTTGTTACTCCTTCCTTCGTGAAGAGGACCGTGACATCAGGAATGTGATGCTATGACTTGCAAGTGAATTGGATTTAAGTGAGGCAGTGCTGTGCAAAGCCATCAGCCTCACTCTCTCCTATGGAGCCATCTTGGTGCAATGGCCAGATATAGATTAGGACAACTGGAGATGGCCCATGATGCAATGGGAGATCTCGGCCTTTTTAGGCTAAGTTAAGAAACCACTCATTCTAGAGGCAAGTGTTATGGAGTCCTACTCCTGCTTACTCTACTGTAGAATCCAGATGGCAGACCTCTTCAGCATTTCTGCAGGCCACCCCTGATAGTGATGCCATGAAGATAGCTGCTTCTAGTCCCAATTCAAGTCAATACAAGCTCCCTCATGGCAACCTACAAGCAGCATTTAACTAGCCAATGAGCTTTCCTGCTCAATACAATATCCTTCAGCATAACCTGCAGGCAGCAGCTGAATAGCCAGTTAAGTTAGCCCAATACAATCAGTGGGATTCCACCCACCATCCTCCCCATTATTGGTCTGACAGCATGACTAAACCTAATCATCTTCTATCCAAGTCTGCCACATGGAAATGATTTCTCAGGCTGGCTGCTGCTGAATTCCACAGGCATTTCTAATTTCCTTTAATTACCTAGTTTTATTTTTTTCTTTTGTTCCTTTTTATTCCTTACTCTTCCTGGAAAGAAACAGGAGTTTTTAGAGCATTCACCAGTTGAATTTAACAAACACTCATTAAGTGCCTGGTTTACGGATAAGCATAATACAGAGTAGGGAGTAATGGGGGCAAACAAAGGATCCAGACAACATGCTCTGGAAACATTGGAGGAAAGACAGAATACTTTCAGCTGGGAGTGTGGCTGTCAAGCAAGATTGTACACAGGAGGTGATTTTTCAGTTAATCCTTGTAGGAGGGGAAGGATTTCCTCAGGCAGATGCAAGAAGGGAGGACAGTTCAGACATGAAGGTCAGTTTGTGAATGCATGGAGGCTGGATGTGGTGAGATGAATTCCTATTATCTTTCATATGTACCCCCTTCTTTCTTCTGATGCTGCCACCACTCTGGTATAGGCCTTTATCACCACATGCCTGGAATGTTACAGCTGGTTGGTCTCCTTTAGTCTCTCCAGAATACCTATCCTCTACTCAGGTGGTCTGTCAATCTTCTTAAAGCACATATTTGACCATGTCACCCCTCTCCTGTGTCCTGTTGACTCTAGGATCACATTTTTAAAATCCTCTGTTTGACTTTTAAGGCCATCCATAACATGACCTCTTCCTACCTTGCTCTGCCCTCTTCTTCTTCCCACATGCTCTTCATTGCAAATGGCACTCCTGACCCTAAGCATTTTCACTGGCTGCCTCCAAGCTTGAAAGTGTCTCCTTCCTCTTCCTTGCCTCCTAGCTTTCCTGGCTTCCTTCAGGTCTCAGCTAAAATCCCATCTTCTACAAAAAGCCCTTTCCAGTCTTCCTCACTCTCAACGCCTTCCTTCTGAGATTACCCCCATTTTACCCTGTATTTACCCTGTATTATCCTGTTTGTACACAGCTGTTTGAAGGTTGTGTCCTGTGAGTTCTTTCAAAACAGGAGCTAGCTTTTGTCTTTCTTTGCTTCTCCAGTGCTTAGAAAAGCAGCTGGCACATAGTAAGCATTCGATAAATGCTGGTGGACTGGTTGATGGTGCAGTATACAGAGGGTTGGGCTTGGGGTAAAGAACACTTGGATTGGATTCTGCCTCATGCTATTGCTGTCCACATAACCTGGGCAATTACCTCTCTAAATCTCAGATCCCTATTTGTAAAATGGAGGTAATAGCATTTGTCTCACATAGTTGTAGTCATGAGGATCAAATGAGCTAATACACGTAAAGCAAGTGGGAACTTTAAGGGTTTATACAAATGTGCACTATGATAAATTGAGAACCAGGAAATCCAAAGTGGCATTTGACTGACAAAGGGCCCCTGGGATGTCTGAGTCAGAGGACCATCATATTTTAGTTGGGACTTCAGAGAATTTGGTCAGAGAATGAATTTGTTTTGAATTTCTCTCCTTGAGTTTCACTTCTGAATGCAAAGGCTAGAAACCCTCCTGCAAGTACTTAGAACGAAACCTCAGGGCTTGCAAGTTTGGCAGTCACTCTGACCATTCTCCAGCAGTCTGGCCAGTTTTTCTCTTACTTCTCTCCCAACTGCTTCTTCATGGAAGGTGGCTGGTGGAAGTAGTTCTAAATAATTTTGAGGGATAGATAATAGCCACCTGGAAGCATCTTTAGCCTTTGCTTTACTAATAATTTAATTTAATTTTTTTGGTACCATTCCCATTTCCAAATCAATTCCTTCCCTATCTCCTACTGAAAGGCCATCTCTTGTAAGAAAGGATCAGGAAGAAATAAAGGAATGAAAGCATGAAGGAGGACAGAAAGAATGAAGGAAAGAAGGAAGAAAGGAAGGAAGAAAAAATAACAGAAAGGAAGACAGAAAAGAGGAAGGAAAAAAACATTCACCAAAACTAAATAATACATCAAGGGAATCTGACAATGTATACAGTGTTCCATACCCATTGTCCCCCACCTCTGCAAAGAAAGGAAGGAGATCTGTTTTCTAATATCTTCTGGGCCAAAATTTTTAAAAATCATATTTATTATGGCAACTAGGTGGTGCAATGGATAGAGTGCTAGGTGGAGAGTCAGAAAGACCTGAGTTCAAATTCAGTCTCAGAAACTTACTAGCTGTGTGACCCTGGGCAAGTCACTTAGCTCAGCCTCAGTTTCTTCATCAGTAAAATGGGGATAAAATTGCATTTACCTCCCAGGGTTGTCAAGAGGATGAAATGAGGTAATAATTGTAAAGCATCTGCCACATAGTAAGTCCAATATAAATGCTAGCTCTTATTTTAATTACATAACATTCTGTTGTTTCCATTCATATTGCTCTAGTCATCGTTTATAGGGTCTGCTTACTTCTCTTGGCATCAGGTCATATAAATCTTCCCATGCGTTTCTGAGTTCTTCATATTCATTGTTTCTTGTGGCAATTCACATTCCACTAATTCATGTGTCATAATCTGTTTAGCATTCTCCTGGTTAATGGACATCCATTTTCTTTACATTTCTTTGCTACTACAAAATGAACTCCTACAAACACTTTGGTGTATATGGGATCTTTCTTTCTCCCTTTGACCTTTGATTGGAATATTTGAGTCAAATGATATGATCATTTTAAAGACTTTCTGCTATTAATTTATTTAAACTTATTGATAACATTTATTTTTATATCACCTTCACTTCCCATATCTCTCTACACTTCCTCAGCCAAACTCCTTGAAAAAGCTGTCTGTAATTATTGCCTCACTTCCTCTTTTCTCACTTTCTAAAAACCTTCTGAAATCTGGCTTCCAACCTCATTACCCAACTGAAACTGCTTTCTGCAAAGTCACCAAGATTCTTTTAATTGACATATCATATGCTCCCCCATGCCCCCAGTCTTCATTCTCCCTGATTTCTCTGCAGCCATTGACTTCATAATTCTTCTCTACTTGCTCTCCCCTTTGGGTTTTAATGACATTGTTCCCCTTTGATTCTTCTCCTACCTATGAGGGCACTCTGTCTCAGCCTCATTTGCCTGTTCATCATCCACCTTAAGTCCTTCTAACTGTCAGTATATTCCTAAGGCGTTATAAGAATCCTTCTTCTCTTTCTTCTTCACCCTTTCTCACTTGGTAACTTCATCAGCTCCCATGGATTGAATTATCATCTCTATGAAAATGACTCTCTAATCCATAGATTTAGCCTAAGTCTTTCTTCTGCCATCCAGTCCCCCTCACCATGCCTCCTGGATATCTTGAGCTGGTTGTCCTGCAATCATATCCAACTCAACATATCTAAAATAGAATTCATTACATTTCTCCTAAAAACCTATCACTCTTCTGAAATTACCCATTACTATTGAGTGTACCACCATCCTTCCAGTCAGCTGGATTTACAAGCTTGGTGCTGTCTTTGACTCTCCATTCTCCCTGATCACATAGAGCTAAACTGTTACCATAGCAACTCTACCCCCTTCCCATCTTTTGTATATATTCACATAGCCAGCATCCTAGCTCAGATCCTTATCCTCCCTCCCCTGGACTGTAGCAATCACCTCTTAAGTGGTCTCCCTGATTCAAGTCTCTCCCTGCTCCACTTTCAACCTCCACTCAGCTGACAAAGAGATTATCCTAAAGGACTTGCCTGAACATGCCACTCTCCTAAACAAACTAGAGGAGTGTCCTATTAGCTCTAGTATCAAATATAAATGCTTCCATTTAATATTTAAAACTCTCTGCAATTTGTATATCTTTTCAACCTTCTCACACAATACTTCCCTTGATGTAGTCAATGGTCCATTTAAAATGGCCTTCTTCTTGTTCCTCAGACATGACCATTCAGCTGCCACCCTCAAGCCTTTGCTGTCTGCAGTGCCTAGGTTATATGCCCTCATCATGTCTCCCTATTGGAACCCTGATTTCCTTCATAAATTAGCCCCTTATACACAAGGTCATCCCTTGTTCCCTGACCTACCAGTGCCTTTTCCTCATGATTACTTCATGTATTCTCAGAGTGTTTTGTCTGCATTTATATACAGTATGTTCCAAGAGTCTTAGTGCAATTTTAGGCTACTAAAGCTTGATTTAAGTTATTAAAGCTTAAAGCTGCACTGGGACTTTTGGGACACCCTGTATTTGCATGATGCCTCCCACATTAGACTATAAAATCCCCTAGAGCAGAGATATCAAACATGCAACCAGCAGGCCACATATGGCCCCCAACACTACTGAATATGGCAGGAATCAGATTAAAATATAATTGGGAGATACTTAACAAAATAATAAAAAATTCAATTTAACATAATGTCAAGGTTTTCTAAGTCAATATGTAGCCAGCAAGGCTACTTATGCATGGTTTACTGGTCCCTGTTTCTGTTTGACACTACTGCTCTAGGGCAGTAATAATTTTCTTCCATTTTTATATCCCCAGCAACTATTACTGTATCTAGCATATAGTTGAGACTTAATAAATGCTCATTGAATGATTTATTTCCCATAAATCCCTCTCCACTCCCAATACAGAGACATTCTTTATATAAAAGAGTAAAAAAAAAAAAAGAAAGAAAACAAACAGTGATATAGCAAAACTAGCCGACATATTAATCAGGTCCAACCCTATATTCTGCTAATGACTTCTTAAGTGGCCCCAAAGAGGGTTCATGCTCTAACAGATGGACACTCAAATATTCCAAGCATCTGTGATGCTTTTGATGTGACTGTTCTGTCTGTCAACAGATTAGGACTCCGCTCAATCTGATCAGGGCTCTGTTCTGACTTTGACAATGGGCTTCAAAAATGACTGTTGTCACAAAATAGTCTGTGCTCTATGGTCAACTGGTGATGAGCCTCTCAAAATGAGATTAGTTCTCAGCTGACAGTCATACACTCCACCATCAGGACCAACAAATTAACTGGAGATGGGAAGTATAAGACTCCCATCTTTACATCTAGGCTCTGTCCCAGGTTTACTTAGAAATCACAGAATCATATATCTATCTATCTATCTATCTATCTATCTATCTATCTATCTATCTATC
>NW_020948407.1:0-3939 GCF_900497805.2 Vombatus ursinus | reverse complement strand
ATCTATCTATCTATCTATCTATCTATCTATCTATCTATCTATCTATCATTCCTTCTTCATTCTTTCTTTTCTCTCTTTCATCCATGTATATCTATGCAGCTATTTATCTTCCTTCTTTACTTTCTTCCTCCTTTTCTTTCTTTTCCATCTATGTATCTATCAATAAATTTGAAATGTCATTTTAAAGAACAACTAGATTGGCCTGCTTGTGCCCAGAAGGTAGAAGGTTTAGAGGGGTAACTTTTTGGTTAATATATGGAATGACTTCTAAGGAAGGATAATTGCCTGAACTCAGTAGGCAACAAGTCCCCTCTCTGGGGGAGTTTAAGTGGGAAATCTTTTGATATTCCTGTCTTGCAGAGGAATTCCAGCTTCTAGTATGTGTGGGTTTCCTTAAATAGCTTTGGAGGGCCCTTCAGACTCTGAAATCCTAGGATTTTAGGATTCTAAAAGAGTATAGGCCTGGACATGGTAAATGAGGTGGCTTTGAAGTGAATGGGGCTGGGAGCTGGAGCCCTGGGGGCAGAATTTGGGAACTTTCTCTTCCTGTTCCTAGTTGGTTTGCCCTGAAATGAAGATTTTCTCATCTAAGCCAGGAAGGGTGATGACCATGAGCTTCTTGTCTTCTGTAAGTGCCCTCACCTCCCACCCTAGGAGCTGTAGCCTCCCCATATATTCTCAAGAAAGTACAGTTGTCAGGTTTTATAAACAAAAATATATTTTCTGTGGAAATTCAATAGTCATAGTGTAGCATTGTTTCCCATAAGATCATTTTTATCAACACATTGGGTGTATACATACACATATACATATATACATATACCAAATAAAGACACAAATATTTGTCACATGAAGTTAAACATTAATAATTTAAGTAAGACTAAACATATTTAAATTATAATAAAATGTTGCAAAGAGCAGCTTTGGAAGGTGGGAGGAAAATAAATTATTCTTCAGCCCTGTTATGGGCAGGAGGAAGTATTCGAAGGCTTCATGGACTCTGGGTCTTGGCATTCTTTTTGTCCAGGTGGTTTCTGATGTCCTGGACCCATTGTTCCTTGGGGTTAGTGCAGATCTGGAAGCCACGTCTGGTCACAAAGCTGTGGAAGAATAAATGTTTGTTGAGTGGCTCTGTGAATACAGCCCAAGAGGGGAGGCATTCTACCCTAAGCATCTCCCTCAGCATTTCAACCCTTCCAGAAACTGGGATGGGAGACCCAGAGATTGGCCATTGCCACTCAAAGACAAAGCCAGATGTTGACTTTGGACTTTCTATCAGAACATGTGAGGCTAAGCTTTCTGAATCAGCACCAGGTTGGGAGTCAGGAGACCTGGGTCCTGGCACCAGCTCTGCCTCTAATAAACTAGCTTGGGAAAAATGCTTCACTTCTCTAGACTTCATTCCCTTCTTTGTCAAATGAGAAGGCTGAACTAAATGTTTGTACACTAACACTTCTTCCTGCTTCAGCATTCTATGCTTCTAGGATGATGCCCTTTGAGTGATATCAATCAAATCAATATCAATGTTCATGGAACTCAGTCTTTCATCACCAGTATTAATAGCTCCAGCAAGAAAATCAAGTCTTGTGTTTGACCACAAGGTGGTCTGAAGGTCTGAGCTTGTCATTTTCCCGTTCCTCCAAGCCTATCAGTCAAATCTGATTTCTATCTCCCTTGGTGCCCTAGTTCCATAGCAAATTGCCAGTGCGTAACAATAGAAAAGGAGGAAACATCTGGTTAACTTACATCACAGCTTCCTTGGCACACCTGCTGCTGGTGATCTCATAGCTCACTACCAACTTTAAAGGGATCTTCCTAGTGGTGAATTCGAAGCAGCAGGTAGTTGGGGTGCTAGGACCATCTGAAAAAAAAGATCAAGAAAGAAAGAATGGTTAAAAATGCTTTACAAAACTTCCTTCCCTTCTGTTTCCTTCTCTTCTATTTCCTTCTCTTTCCTTCTTTTCTTTTAAAGCATGAGTATCTCAAGAAAAGGAAGGGGAAAAAGGGAAGGTATGGAGCCAGCCTCTTCATATCCAATTTCAACCACCCTTCTCTAATTCAAGAAGCGATCCCAGAGTAAAGCTGAGGATATTTTATGAGAACAGTTTTGCATGCTGTGTGATTGTACATGATTTAAACCACATGCCTTAGTTTATCCATCAAAGCTTCATAATAATAATAATAATAATAATAGTAATATTCCATCCTAACCTGACAAGTTTCTTGGAGATGCTACTCATTTAAAGTATTCAGGATGAAGTGAACTTTGGAGATTCAGCACTTTGGTTTTGTGTTACTTAGCATCTACAAACAGGTATCAGGGCAGAAAAGTCACTATCCATGGGAGATGTGCTAAAGTAGAGGATAGCACTTTAACTCATACAGTATCAATCTCATTTAACATCAAGTTAAAGTTCTGAACTTCCAGACACAATTTTTCAAAAGGTTCTTGCCCAGTTTCAGAAATGTTTTTTTTTTTTTTGCCACATAGCCAGGAGTTTCTCTTCAAGTGGATCACCTATTATTTTAGGGGCTGTTGGGATGGTAGCTAAATTGAGGATAACATGAAGTGATAGAAAGATTTGGGTTCTGGGACTAGACCCCAGCTCTGCTGCTAACCTTGGACAAGTCTCTGCTCCTCAGGTTCCCCTTTTATCAAATTAAAGGACCACATCTCCTATATGATGAAAACACAGATGAGAGAACATTCTCCATACCTCCCTGGGTGATAGGGATGAAAGGACCAAGGGTACTTACCGGGTGAAGCATGAACCTGACAGCAGAGGGCAGCAATGATGAGGACCAGGGACAGAACAACTCCAGAGACCTTCATGGTGCTGTCAGGGAGGAGGCAGACTTCAGGATCAAGTTCAGCAGCTTCCAAGTTTCTGCCTCACTGAGTGTCTGACTCTCTTCTCTTCCCTTTTATTGGAGAGGGAAAGGGATGAGGGAGGAGGAGGAAGGTCCCCCTCACTTGGAGACGTCATGAGGAAAGAATGGTGAGGAGCTTCCTAAATCTGCTGAGCACACAGCAGGACCCTGGGGAGTTTGCCAGGAAGGGAGAGAGGAAAGCTGTGGCTATGATTCTGAATGATTTCCATTTTGGTGCTGAGACAGTAAGGCCGTGAGGCGAATGGCCATGCCAACACTTACCACAGGAAATGAGCTCCCTGGGCTATTCTTCAAAGTCTGGCTTTCTCTGAAATCAGAGATCTTCCCCCAGAAAAAGAAGGGAGCAGGGAAACCAAGTTGGAGAAGGGACAAATGGTGATATTTAAAAGTCCTTCCACAATTCCAAGGTTTGGAGCAAGAATAACCCAATTTCTAAGGATAGAGGAGAAGGAAAGAGGCTTTCTCCAAACAAGATTTTAGCCCCTACTAAGATTGTCCCTAACCCTTTTTTGCCAGATCTCTAGGCTAATGCTGTGGAATGAATTAAAGGATGGGATTCCCCAGATGTGCTCATTACAGAAGAAAATTCAGATGATGAATGAAAGGAAAATGTGAATAGGAGCCTGTTGATAGAGGCTCTTGCATGGTAACATTAGGAGTTAATACTTTATTCATTAGATACCTGGGAGCCCCAGAAGATTTTTGAGATAAGGAGTAAAGTTATTAGAATGGCAGGTCAGTCCCCTGTAGTGATGCACTACATTTCCAGCCTAGTATACTATTCCCCTTCCTAGCCTCTACTAGGCTATCTATATCTGTATCTGTATCTGTATCTGTATCTGTATCTGTATCTGTATCTATCTGTATCTGTATCTCTATCTGTATCTCTATCTGTATCTCTATCTGTATCTCTATCTCTATCTCTATCCATATCTAACTAAATCTATATCTGTCTATATAGATATCTATCTATCTATCTATATCTATCTATCTATCTATCTATCTATCTATCTATCTATCTATCTATCTATCTATCTATCTATCTAT
>NW_020948406.1:0-5101 GCF_900497805.2 Vombatus ursinus | reverse complement strand
TCTATCTATCTATCTATCTATCTATCTATCTATCTATCTATCTATCTATCTATCTATCTATCTAATATCTATCTATCTACACGCATAAAATTTTTTCCCTCCAACTACCCTAATACTGACAAAGGTCTCATGAGTTACAAATATCATATTTCCATGCAGCAATGTAAATGGTTCAACCATAATAAGTCTCTTAGGATTTTCTCTTTCCTGTTTACCTCTTCATGTTCCACTTGAGTCTTGTATTTGAAAATCAAATTTTCAATTCAGCTCTGGTCTTTTCATCAAGAATGCCTGAAAGTCCTCTATTTCACTGAATGACCATTTTTTCCCCTGAAGGATTATACTCAGTTTTGCTGGGTAGGTGATTCTTGGTTGTAATCCTATCTCCTTTGCCCTCAGGAATATTATATTCTATGCCCTTTGGTCCCTTAATGTAGAAGCAGCTAAATCTTGTGTTATCCTGATTGCATTTCCACAATAATTAAATTATTTCTTTCTGGCTGCTTGTAATATTTTTTCCTTGACCTGGGAACTCTGGAATTTGGCCACAATATTCCTAGGAGTTTTCCTTTGGGGATCTCTTTCAGGAGGAGATCAGTGGATTCTTTCAATTTCTATTTTGCCTTCTGGTTCTAAAATATCAGGACAGTTTTCCTGGATAATTTCTTGAAAGATGATGTCTAGGCTCTTTTTTTGATCATGGCTTTCAGATAGTCCAATAATTTTTAAATTCTCTCTCCTGGATCCATTTTCCAGGTCAGTTGTTTTTTCCAATAAGATATTTCACATTGTTTTCTAATTTTTCATTCTTTTGGATTTGTTTTACAGTGTCTTGATTTCTCATAAAGTCACTAGCTTCCAATTGCTCTATTCTAATTTTTAAGGAAGTATTTTCTTCAGTAATCTTTTGGACTTCCTTTTCCATTTGGCCAATTTTGCTTTTTAGGACATTCTTTTCCTCATTGGCTTTTTGGACCTCTTTTGCCATTTGGGTTAGGCTATTTTTTAGGGTGTTATTTTCTTCAGTATTTTTTTGGGTCTTCTTTAGCAAGCTGTTGACTTGTTTTCCATGATTTTATTGCAAAACTCTCAGTTTTTCCTCTACTTCTCTAACTTGCTTCTTCTAATCCCTTTTGAGCTCTTCCAAGGCCTTGGACTGATTCATATTTTTCTTGGAGGATTTGGATGTAGGAGCTTTGACTTTGCTGTCTTCTTCTGGTTGTATGTTTTGATCTTCTTTGTCACCAAAGTAAGCTAATATAGTCTGATTCTTTTTGCACTGCTTACTCATGATCCTGACCAGTTACTTGAGTTTTAAACTCTTTGTTAAGATAAAAGTCTGCTTCTAATGTGGAGAATGTTCTGTCCCAAGCTTTGGGCGTTTGTAGAGCTGTTTTCAGAGATACTTCTAGGGATCTGAAAATTTTCAGTTCTTCCAAGGTGCTATGATAAGGGGCAAGTTGTTTTCTCTCCACCACAACAACAAGCTCCACCACACCAGCATTCCTCCTCATTCCAAGACCGCCCCTCAGAACTGTGACCCAGATCCAAGCACTGGTAAAGCAAGAGATTCCTGCCTCAGCACTGGCAAAGAGATCCCTGCAATCCCCCTCTGATCAGCCACTTGATTCCCCCTCAGTCTGTGGGCCAGAAGCTAAGGAAACAGTGCCGGCTCTTGGGGTGGCTGAGACCTTCTTCTCTCACTGCAGTCACAGACTTTTCCCACTGACTGTCCAAGTTGTCTTTGGCATTCATGGGTTGAGAAGTCTGGAAACTGCCACAGCTGCCTGCTATTCAGTCCTCTGAGGCCTGCTCCAGGGTTGTTGCGGCCTGCTCGCCCACCCCGAACTGCGTTCCTCTCCCCACCCGGTACGATATACCCTTCTGATCAACCATCCAGGATGTTTTGGGCTGGAAATTTGTTTCACTCTGTCTTTTTGTGGGTTCTGCTGCTGTAGAACTTGTTTAGAGCCATTTTTATAGGTATTGGGGGGAGAGCGCAAACAAGTCACTGCTTTCCCTCTGCCATCTTGACTCTGCCTCGGTGTGTCTTAATTTTAACAAACGAAAACAGTTATGCAAAGTCAACAAACACAGTTACTTCATCTTATAGTCTATGAAGTATGCAATATTTGTGGTCCTCTACCTTTCCACTTTGAAGAGGGAAGTGCCTTTCATGGCAGTTTTCTGAGGACAACATTTATTATTACAATCACTCAGCATTTGGTTTTACTGTAGTGTTCTTTTTCATTTACATTATTGCAATCATTGTGTATATTGTTCTCTTGGTTCTATTTATTTCATTCTGAATCAACTTTCATAAGCTTACCCATGTTTTTCTGAGTTAGTCATATTCATAATTTAGTACAAGAACATTCTATCACATTCATATGCCACAATTTGTTCAGCCATTCCCAAATCAATGGGGCACCATTTTCTTTCATTTTTTTACTATTTTATAAAGTGCTACTGTGAACTTGTTGGTATACATGGGACTTTTCTTTATGATGTCTATCTCCTAGAGAGAAATGACAAGTAGTGGGATATCAGGGTCAAAGACTATGAAAAGTTTACTGACTTTTCTTACATTGTTCCAACTTATTTCCCATAACAGTTGGCCCAATTTACGTCTACCAACAATGTATTAGTCTACATGGCTTTCCTCAGACCCTTCAACATCAACTAATTTTTCCAACTTTTGTCATTTGTTAGGTGTGAGGTAAAAGACAAATTGTTTTAATTTTAATTTATTGCATTAGTGGTCATATAATGGTCATTGAGACCTTGGGATTTTTCTTTCAAAAACTGCCCATTTCCTTGGATCATGTGCCTATTGGGGGTTATCTCTAGGTTTCATACATGTGTGTTCATTCCTGGAGACATTGTGGCATAATGGATAGCCATCCTCAATGTGAGCAAAATCTGATTCAACTCTTTCCTCTGAACAATGCTGGCTATGTAACCCTGAGCAAAAAAGCCAAAAAGTCAAGCTAGTTTATGGCGAGGAAAGGGAGAGAAATGAGATAAGTGAAGTGGAGGGAAAGAGAGGGAAGATGCAGTTAATATTTTCTTATTTTTCTCTCTCATTGCAAAATGTTGCATGAAGAAAAAGGGAAGCATCGGATGCCAAACCAGTTCATTTGTTTAGTCTCACAGCTGGTAGGGAGAATCCATAGTTGCAAAAAATTGGTTTAACTCAGATACCATTCCTTCCCTACTTGCTTGAGCCGGTAGAAAGGGTGACAGAAGAAAAGAAGGCAGATGGCATGTGGGCAAGTGATTGGTTATCAAGACCAGAAGTCACTGAGCCTAGTAGACTGTTGGTAGAACTGTGAATTAGTCCAATCATTCTGGAAAGCAATTTGTAATTATCCTATGAGAGTGACTAAAATGGCCATACTCTTTGATTCAGTGTTTTCTACTGCTAGGCAAATATCCCAAGGAGCTCAAAGACAGAAGAACAGAGCAGTCTTGTTTGTGGTAGCAAAGCACTAGAAAACAGATGCCCATTGATTGGAGAATGACTAAACAAATTGTGGTATGTGAACATGATGTGATATTACTGAATGAAAGGGATAAATGATAGATATGAAGAATATAAAAAGGCATGGTAAGACATTAAAATTAACAAAAAACATTTATTAGGTGTTGGTGTGCCATATGCTGTGCTAAATAATGGGGATGCAAATATTAAAAACAAAACAGTCCCTGCTCTCAAGTTCACTCTAATTGGGAAAGATGACACATATATGAGTTCATCTATAAGGGGTATGTAAAGACCCAGAAGTCCTAAGGGTGCAGCAAGGTGTCTATCAGAGAGAGAGAATGAATCTAAGGATGGGAATATAGTAGGGAATTCTGGGTTCTTTTTGTCAGGGTACACTGGGGACAGGGTACCAGGTACTGGATACTGGATACAGGAGTAAAGCATACTGGAATCAGAGTCCAACCAGGAGGGGAAAAGGAGAATGGGACATTGGCAGGAAAGGCAGGAGTGGATTTTGGGCAGCTGGGGTAAGGGAGGGAAAGAACTGGGTTGGCACCAGCTTAAGTTAGTGCCCACCAGCTTCCTTAGAGAGATGGTGGGTGAGAAAACAATATGAAGAATGGCTGAAACAATGTAAATGGAACCACCAAGAAGGATTCCAAATTGAATTCTGTGTAATTGTAATGACTACACTTGACCCCACAGAAGTGAAATGAGAATGCACTTCCTGGCTGTGGAAAGACTAATGTACACTAATGTACTATTGGTGGAGCTGTGAATTGGTCCAACCATTCTGGAAAGCAATTTGGAGTCTTGCTAAAAAACTGACTAAAATATCTATACTCTTTCACTCAAGCATTGCCCTGCTCAGCATACACTCCAAGAAGGTTAAAGATAGGAAGAAAAATCCTATCTACATGAAAATAAATGATAGCACCACTTTTTGAAGGAGCAAAGACCTGGAAACAAAGAAGATGTGTTTTGATTGAGGAATGTCTAAACAAATTGTGGAGATGATGGAATATTGTTGAGTTAGAAGAAATGATCATTATGAGGAAACCTGGGAAGGCTAATATGAACTGTTGCAAACTAAAGTAACCTGACCAAGAGAACAGTGTGTATGAGTATTACAACAATGCCGATAGGAAGGCCAATGAAATAAACAGAATCAGAATGTTTGAAATGATCAAAAGTAACCCCAAAGAAGGTCAGCTAAGTGGTGCAGTGGTAAGAGTGCCAGATGTGGAGTCAGAAAGACTCATTTTCCTGAGTTCAAATCTAGCCTCAGACATGCACTAGCTGTGTGACCCTGGGTAAGTCACTTAATCCTGTTTGCTCCAGTTTCCTCATCTGTAAAATGAGCAGAAGAAGGAAACGGCAAACCACTCTAGTATCTTTGCCAAGAAAACCAGGATCATGAGGAGTCAGACACAACTGAAATGACTGAGCAGCAAAAACGACCCCAAAGAGAGAGAGGAGACTGCATTTGCCTTCCTTCTTAGCAGAGGTGAGGGACTATAAGGGAGAAACATAGTTTTACTGAACTGTTTTTTTTTTTACTATTTCTTTTTTTTTTTTTTGCTTTATTATAAGGGATGGTTTTCATTATGGGGA
>NW_020948405.1:0-9394 GCF_900497805.2 Vombatus ursinus | reverse complement strand
TATCTATCTATCTATCTATCTATCTATCTATCTATCTATCTATCTATGGTGTAGTAAGCTTTCCAAGCCAGATTAAAAGCCATGTCCAATGGTGAGGCAAAGACTTCTCATGGTCCCCCAAGGATGTATCCTGGACCCTCTTCTCTTCTCTCTCTATACTGTTTCACTTGGTGAGCTCATCAGCTCCTAAGGATTCAACTAAGCAGGTGACTCTCAGATCTGTTTATCTTGTCCTAACCTCTCTTGACCATGTCTCCTATCTCCTATTGGACATCCTCAAATAGATGTCCCATAGAAATCTTAAACTCATTATGTCCAAAACTGAACTAATTACCCCACCCCAACACCAAATTCTCCTCCCTTCCAAACTTCCCTATTGCTCTCAGGAATACTGCCATGTTCCCAGTCATCCAGGCACCTGAGCTTGCTATCTAGGCATGATCCTTGAGGCCTCATTCTCTCTCACACTGTCCCCCTCTCAATATAAGATCTATTGCAATGCCCAATAGATACTGCTTTGCCGATGCCACTTGTATGTGGCCCCTTCTCTTGTCTGACACTCTAACCATACTGGTACTGGTCCTCACCACCTCATGCCTGAATTATTGTGATAGCCTGCTGGTTGGTCTCCCCACCTCCATGCTCTCCACACTCTAGTCCATCTTCCAGTTTGCTGCCATATGTACTGCTGGTCTGACCATGTCAACCTCTTATTCTATCAACTCTAGTGCTTCTCTATTACCTCTTGGATCAAATAAAAAATCCTCTGGTTTTTAAAGCCCTCCATAGCCTGATTCATTCCTATCTTCTCAGTTGTCTTACATGTTAATCTCTAGTTGATCTATGATCCAGTGACATCTCCTTGATGGTTCTCATATAAGATACTCGTCATCTCCTGATTCCATGCATTTTTACTGGTTGACCATGGATATACACTATTCCATGCTTGGAATATTCTTCCTCCTTCTCTCTGCCTCCCAATTTCCCTGACTTTCTTCAAGTTCAGCTAAAGTCCTATGTTCTGTAAGTAGCATTCCTCAATACTAGTGTCTTTCTGTTGAGATTACGTTCAGATTGGCCTTCATAGATCTTGAATGTACAAAGTGGTTTGCATGTTGTCTTTCTTAATAGAATTTTAGCTCCCTGAGGGCAAGAGCATGCTTTTGTCTTTCTTTACTATCCCCCTGTGCTCCACACAGTTCCTAGAACATAGTAAGCACTCAACAAATGCTTATAGAGTTGACCTGTTGAATTCACTGTTCCAAGATGATTTCATCATCATTTATAGCAGCTGCCTGACACCAAGTGTTGATTGCTTACTCAGAAGTGTCTGCAGAACTTACTGCAGAAGTGATAGCACTCTTGCCCAAATGCTCAGGGACCCTATCTACTGAAGTTTCCTTCTGTTCTTCTTCCTTTTCTGAGCTCCATGAAGAATTCAGTTGACAATGAGACCATAGCGCTGTCCTTGAAGTCTGCCATATTATATAGGGCATGGATCCAGCTGTCACAAGTACCATTTAATGAGAGGAACAGGACCCATTTTTTTTTTTGCAGGGGTGCAGCATTCATTGTTAAAGGGGTTGCAGAAGTTGAAGCACATCTAGTATTCCCAGGATTTCCCTCTAAACTCTAAAGATTTCTTCCATTTGGAAAGATATAGTCACACCTTTTGGTGGTACCATTAGGCTTTTAGCCAGGTGTTCTGACTTTTATGGGAATAGTGTAGTGTGGTGGAAAGAGGAGTCTATTTAGATTTAGAAGTATCTGAGTCTAAATTCTTCAACTCCTACTTCTTAGGAATAGTATGACCCCTGACAAGTCATTTCCCTCCTCTGGCTTTTGGCCATATCACCTATAAACAGAGGAGGTTGGAATAGATTGTCTCTAAGGTTCTTCAGTTCTAGATTGTATGAGGGTTGGAATATAGTAAATAGATATTGGAGAGTACATGGGACCTAGAGGTAAAGTTTCGTAACCTTAGTCTATGGTTAAGATTACAGAAATAGTAATATTCCTTTAGCCATTTTTTTTCTCATTAATCTATTTCAAAGGATTATGCTCTTAGAACTGGAAGAGACCTTCCAAGTTATCAAGCCTATCCTCCTGATTCTGCAGATGAGGAAATCAAGGCACAGAGTGGTTAAATGTTTTGCTCTGGAACATACAACTGGTAAATGCTGGATGTAGGATTTGAATTTACACCTTTCTGACTCGAAGTTCAGTGTCCTATTCATGATCCTAGATGTATGTATAGGGACCATGCCTCTGAGTGCTCAATGAATTATTGTCCTCAAGTAGAAACCACTTAGTTAACTAATATTACTGAATTTCAGACAAAACCTTCATTATACAGATGTTTATCCCGCACACAGGGATTCCTGTAGTGGGAGGGATATTAGACTAGACCAGAGGTGTCAAAATAAAATAGAAACAGGGGTCACCAAGCTGTACATAAGGATCCCTATGGGCTGTGTATTGAGTTTGAAAATAACATTTCTTTATATATTTCCTTTTTTAATTTCCTTTTTTAGTTTGTTAAATATTTCCCAATTGTATTCTAACTTGGTTTGGGAAACTCCATAGTGTTGCAGGAATCATGTGGCCCAAGGGTTACACATTTGACATCTCTAGATTAGATTACCTTAAAAGACTTGTTCAACTTTACAATTCTATGGTTGTTCTTTCCCAAAATGTAAGCTCCATGACCATAGGGCTCATGTCATGATGTAAACAGAGGTGGACTTATTATTCACAGGACTTAGTTTAAATCTATTTTACTCATTAGTTGTGTGACCCTGGGCAAATCACAATCCCCTTTTTCCTGGGTATAATAATAATATTTATACTACCTACCCAACAGGGAGTACTGTGAGGGAAGTACCTTGCAAACTTGAAAGGAATGCTATTTTTAATTTATGATCTTATGTGCTGATGTTTCGTTAAATATTGGAATGAGCTTGGAGGAAGTGTTTGAGTGAGACAGGACAGGGGATTATATCATTGGTATTCTTGACCTTCAGACAACTAGCTCCATTCTCTAACAGGGGGTGGGGAACTACATGTGGACTTCTAGGTCCTCAAGTATGACCCTTTGACTGAATCCAAACTTCACAGAGCAAATCCCCTTAACAAAAGGATTTGTTTCGTAAAACTTGGATTCAGTCAAAGGGCCACATCTGAGGACCTAGAAGGACATATGTGGCCTCAAGGCTGCAGGTTCCCCACCTCTGCTTAGTGCATGAGTATCTCTGAGAAAGGAGATGGGGCTAGGAAATTATTTGCATGTGGTCACTTATGATAAAAATAGACTGAAGTTGATATTTAGTCTATTTGTACTCAGAACTAAGAGATTTCAAATCAGACAGGAAGAGAGAGAAATTGTTGTGAAGTTAAAAGTTTGGGGTGATGGGTAACTCTTGTGAATGGAGGCACATTGCTCTACTCAAAGCCGCACTGGTCTTGGAGTTCAGACCCGGGTTCCAATCTCATTTCTGCTATTTATTCTGTGACCTTGGGGAAGTCAGTCACCTCTGAGCTTCTATTTGCTCCTCCATAAAATGTATGGTTTGGATTCAATCTTTTCTAAGGCTATTTGGTTTTTCCCTTGGCATCCCCCAGTTCAACTCAACAAAATTTCTTGAAGCTAGTTTGAGTAAGGCATTATTCGAGGTTCTTTGAATTCACAGATGAAACTGGCAAGTCTGTAAAGGCTCAAGGAGTAGAGAGGGAAGATATGACAGGTATACATGGTATCGTTGTTGTTACTCCTTCCTTCGTGAAGAGGACCGTGACATCAGGAATGTGATGCTATGACTTGCAAGTGAATTGGATTTAAGTGAGGCAGTGCTGTGCAAAGCCATCAGCCTCACTCTCTCCTATGGAGCCATCTTGGTGCAATGGCCAGATATAGATTAGGACAACTGGAGATGGCCCATGATGCAATGGGAGATCTCGGCCTTTTTAGGCTAAGTTAAGAAACCACTCATTCTAGAGGCAAGTGTTATGGAGTCCTACTCCTGCTTACTCTACTGTAGAATCCAGATGGCAGACCTCTTCAGCATTTCTGCAGGCCACCCCTGATAGTGATGCCATGAAGATAGCTGCTTCTAGTCCCAATTCAAGTCAATACAAGCTCCCTCATGGCAACCTACAAGCAGCATTTAACTAGCCAATGAGCTTTCCTGCTCAATACAATATCCTTCAGCATAACCTGCAGGCAGCAGCTGAATAGCCAGTTAAGTTAGCCCAATACAATCAGTGGGATTCCACCCACCATCCTCCCCATTATTGGTCTGACAGCATGACTAAACCTAATCATCTTCTATCCAAGTCTGCCACATGGAAATGATTTCTCAGGCTGGCTGCTGCTGAATTCCACAGGCATTTCTAATTTCCTTTAATTACCTAGTTTTATTTTTTTCTTTTGTTCCTTTTTATTCCTTACTCTTCCTGGAAAGAAACAGGAGTTTTTAGAGCATTCACCAGTTGAATTTAACAAACACTCATTAAGTGCCTGGTTTACGGATAAGCATAATACAGAGTAGGGAGTAATGGGGGCAAACAAAGGATCCAGACAACATGCTCTGGAAACATTGGAGGAAAGACAGAATACTTTCAGCTGGGAGTGTGGCTGTCAAGCAAGATTGTACACAGGAGGTGATTTTTCAGTTAATCCTTGTAGGAGGGGAAGGATTTCCTCAGGCAGATGCAAGAAGGGAGGACAGTTCAGACATGAAGGTCAGTTTGTGAATGCATGGAGGCTGGATGTGGTGAGATGAATTCCTATTATCTTTCATATGTACCCCCTTCTTTCTTCTGATGCTGCCACCACTCTGGTATAGGCCTTTATCACCACATGCCTGGAATGTTACAGCTGGTTGGTCTCCTTTAGTCTCTCCAGAATACCTATCCTCTACTCAGGTGGTCTGTCAATCTTCTTAAAGCACATATTTGACCATGTCACCCCTCTCCTGTGTCCTGTTGACTCTAGGATCACATTTTTAAAATCCTCTGTTTGACTTTTAAGGCCATCCATAACATGACCTCTTCCTACCTTGCTCTGCCCTCTTCTTCTTCCCACATGCTCTTCATTGCAAATGGCACTCCTGACCCTAAGCATTTTCACTGGCTGCCTCCAAGCTTGAAAGTGTCTCCTTCCTCTTCCTTGCCTCCTAGCTTTCCTGGCTTCCTTCAGGTCTCAGCTAAAATCCCATCTTCTACAAAAAGCCCTTTCCAGTCTTCCTCACTCTCAACGCCTTCCTTCTGAGATTACCCCCATTTTACCCTGTATTTACCCTGTATTATCCTGTTTGTACACAGCTGTTTGAAGGTTGTGTCCTGTGAGTTCTTTCAAAACAGGAGCTAGCTTTTGTCTTTCTTTGCTTCTCCAGTGCTTAGAAAAGCAGCTGGCACATAGTAAGCATTCGATAAATGCTGGTGGACTGGTTGATGGTAAGTATACAGAGGGTTGGGCTTGGGGTAAAGAACACTTGGATTGGATTCTGCCTCATGCTATTGCTGTCCACATAACCTGGGCAATTACCTCTCTAAATCTCAGATCCCTATTTGTAAAATGGAGGTAATAGCATTTGTCTCACATAGTTGTAGTCATGAGGATCAAATGAGCTAATACACGTAAAGCAAGTGGGAACTTTAAGGGTTTATACAAATGTGCACTATGATAAATTGAGAACCAGGAAATCCAAAGTGGCATTTGACTGACAAAGGGCCCCTGGGATGTCTGAGTCAGAGGACCATCATATTTTAGTTGGGACTTCAGAGAATTTGGTCAGAGAATGAATTTGTTTTGAATTTCTCTCCTTGAGTTTCACTTCTGAATGCAAAGGCTAGAAACCCTCCTGCAAGTACTTAGAACGAAACCTCAGGGCTTGCAAGTTTGGCAGTCACTCTGACCATTCTCCAGCAGTCTGGCCAGTTTTTCTCTTACTTCTCTCCCAACTGCTTCTTCATGGAAGGTGGCTGGTGGAAGTAGTTCTAAATAATTTTGAGGGATAGATAATAGCCACCTGGAAGCATCTTTAGCCTTTGCTTTACTAATAATTTAATTTAATTTTTTTGGTACCATTCCCATTTCCAAATCAATTCCTTCCCTATCTCCTACTGAAAGGCCATCTCTTGTAAGAAAGGATCAGGAAGAAATAAAGGAATGAAAGCATGAAGGAGGACAGAAAGAATGAAGGAAAGAAGGAAGAAAGGAAGGAAGAAAAAATAACAGAAAGGAAGACAGAAAAGAGGAAGGAAAAAAACATTCACCAAAACTAAATAATACATCAAGGGAATCTGACAATGTATACAGTGTTCCATACCCATTGTCCCCCACCTCTGCAAAGAAAGGAAGGAGATCTGTTTTCTAATATCTTCTGGGCCAAAATTTTTAAAAATCATATTTATTATGGCAACTAGGTGGTGCAATGGATAGAGTGCTAGGTGGAGAGTCAGAAAGACCTGAGTTCAAATTCAGTCTCAGAAACTTACTAGCTGTGTGACCCTGGGCAAGTCACTTAGCTCAGCCTCAGTTTCTTCATCAGTAAAATGGGGATAAAATTGCATTTACCTCCCAGGGTTGTCAAGAGGATGAAATGAGGTAATAATTGTAAAGCATCTGCCACATAGTAAGTCCAATATAAATGCTAGCTCTTATTTTAATTACATAACATTCTGTTGTTTCCATTCATATTGCTCTAGTCATCGTTTATAGGGTCTGCTTACTTCTCTTGGCATCAGGTCATATAAATCTTCCCATGCGTTTCTGAGTTCTTCATATTCATTGTTTCTTGTGGCAATTCACATTCCACTAATTCATGTGTCATAATCTGTTTAGCATTCTCCTGGTTAATGGACATCCATTTTCTTTACATTTCTTTGCTACTACAAAATGAACTCCTACAAACACTTTGGTGTATATGGGATCTTTCTTTCTCCCTTTGACCTTTGATTGGAATATTTGAGTCAAATGATATGATCATTTTAAAGACTTTCTGCTATTAATTTATTTAAACTTATTGATAGCATTTATTTTTATATCACCTTCACTTCCCATATCTCTCTACACTTCCTCAGCCAAACTCCTTGAAAAAGCTGTCTGTAATTATTGCCTCACTTCCTCTTTTCTCACTTTCTAAAAACCTTCTGAAATCTGGCTTCCAACCTCATTACCCAACTGAAACTGCTTTCTGCAAAGTCACCAAGATTCTTTTAATTGACATATCATATGCTCCCCCATGCCCCCAGTCTTCATTCTCCCTGATTTCTCTGCAGCCATTGACTTCATAATTCTTCTCTACTTGCTCTCCCCTTTGGGTTTTAATGACATTGTTCCCCTTTGATTCTTCTCCTACCTATGAGGGCACTCTGTCTCAGCCTCATTTGCCTGTTCATCATCCACCTTAAGTCCTTCTAACTGTCAGTATATTCCTAAGGCGTTATAAGAATCCTTCTTCTCTTTCTTCTTCACCCTTTCTCACTTGGTAACTTCATCAGCTCCCATGGATTGAATTATCATCTCTATGAAAATGACTCTCTAATCCATAGATTTAGCCTAAGTCTTTCTTCTGCCATCCAGTCCCCCTCACCATGCCTCCTGGATATCTTGAGCTGGTTGTCCTGCAATCATATCCAACTCAACATATCTAAAATAGAATTCATTACATTTCTCCTAAAAACCTATCACTCTTCTGAAATTACCCATTACTATTGAGTGTACCACCATCCTTCCAGTCAGCTGGATTTACAAGCTTGGTGCTGTCTTTGACTCTCCATTCTCCCTGATCACATAGAGCTAAACTGTTACCATAGCAACTCTACCCCCTTCCCATCTTTTGTATATATTCACATAGCCAGCATCCTAGCTCAGATCCTTATCCTCCCTCCCCTGGACTGTAGCAATCACCTCTTAAGTGGTCTCCCTGATTCAAGTCTCTCCCTGCTCCACTTTCAACCTCCACTCAGCTGACAAAGAGATTATCCTAAAGGACTTGCCTGAACATGCCACTCTCCTAAACAAACTAGAGGAGTGTCCTATTAGCTCTAGTATCAAATATAAATGCTTCCATTTAATATTTAAAACTCTCTGCAATTTGTATATCTTTTCAACCTTCTCACACAATACTTCCCTTGATGTAGTCAATGGTCCATTTAAAATGGCCTTCTTCTTGTTCCTCAGACATGACCATTCAGCTGCCACCCTCAAGCCTTTGCTGTCTGCAGTGCCTAGGTTATATGCCCTCATCATGTCTCCCTATTGGAACCCTGATTTCCTTCATAAATTAGCCCCTTATACACAAGGTCATCCCTTGTTCCCTGACCTACCAGTGCCTTTTCCTCATGATTACTTCATGTATTCTCAGAGTGTTTTGTCTGCATTTATATACAGTATGTTCCAAGAGTCTTAGTGCAATTTTAGGCTACTAAAGCTTGATTTAAGTTATTAAAGCTTAAAGCTGCACTGGGACTTTTGGGACACCCTGTATTTGCATGATGCCTCCCACATTAGACTATAAAATCCCCTAGAGCAGAGATATCAAACATGCAACCAGCAGGCCACATATGGCCCCCAACACTACTGAATATGGCAGGAATCAGATTAAAATATAATTGGGAGATACTTAACAAAATAATAAAAAATTCAATTTAACATAATGTCAAGGTTTTCTAAGTCAATATGTAGCCAGCAAGGCTACTTATGCATGGTTTACTGGTCCCTGTTTCTGTTTGACACTACTGCTCTAGGGCAGTAATAATTTTCTTCCATTTTTATATCCCCAGCAACTATTACTGTATCTAGCATATAGTTGAGACTTAATAAATGCTCATTGAATGATTTATTTCCCATAAATCCCTCTCCACTCCCAATACAGAGACATTCTTTATATAAAAGAGTAAAAAAAAAAAAAGAAAGAAAACAAACAGTGATATAGCAAAACTAGCCGACATATTAATCAGGTCCAACCCTATATTCTGCTAATGACTTCTTAAGTGGCCCCAAAGAGGGTTCATGCTCTAACAGATGGACACTCAAATATTCCAAGCATCTGTGATGCTTTTGATGTGACTGTTCTGTCTGTCAACAGATTAGGACTCCGCTCAATCTGATCAGGGCTCTGTTCTGACTTTGACAATGGGCTTCAAAAATGACTGTTGTCACAAAATAGTCTGTGCTCTATGGTCAACTGGTGATGAGCCTCTCAAAATGAGATTAGTTCTCAGCTGACAGTCATACACTCCACCATCAGGACCAACAAATTAACTGGAGATGGGAAGTATAAGACTCCCATCTTTACATCTAGGCTCTGTCCCAGGTTTACTTAGAAATCACAGAATCATATATCTATCTATCTATCTATCTATCTATCTATCTATCTATCTATCTATC